>NW_006793908.1:570300-572649 GCF_000442215.2 Lipotes vexillifer
CCCGTGTCCCCTGCATCGGCAGGTGGACTCTCAACCACTGCGCCACCAAGGAAGCCCTGTTCTTCTTTTTTTAATTATTATTTATTTATTTATTTTTGGCTGTGCCAGGTCTTAGTTGCGGCATGCAGGATCTTTTTTTTTTTTTTTTTTTAAATTGCAGCATGTGGACTTCATGTGGACTCTTAGTTGCAGCATGCGGACTTCTTAGTTGTGGCATGCAGACTCTTAACTGCAGCATGCGAACTCTTAGTTGCAGCATGAGTGTGGGTCTAGTTCCTGAAACAGGGATCGAACCCAGGCCCCCTGCATTGAAAGCACGAAGTCTTACCCACTCTACCTCCAGGGAAGTCCCTCTTTTTATTCTGAAGCTTCACAGTTCTGTGATTCCATAAATAGTTCAGTTTAAAGATAATTCATAGGCGTTCAGTGGGACTCCTGCTTTTATCATTTTTTAAAATTGAAAAGAGTAGGAAATTAAATCTTTTAAATCAATTTAGTAGATCTATCTACTGTCAATATTTTCTCTTTTATATTCACGGATATATTATTTGATCCTTCTTAGTTGCAGAATGTTTCCCCACTGTCATTTATAATACTTATCAGTAACAATAGCTCTAAGAAATAGATTTGAATTGCTTTCGCTAACTTAGAGCTGGGAAAACAGGTTATTCCAGTGCTTTAATTTGGTCATGGTTACTTAGTGCCAAGGAAGGATTGGGACCTACACCTCTGGAATTTCTAGCCTTACTCTGTGTTTGGTCACTCATTCTTTCATTTGGTTAGCCCTGGGGTCAGTATCCTATGGTCTGTGGGCCAAATCTAGCCCACTGCTTGTTTCTGTATGGTCTACAAACTAAGAATAGGTATTACATCTTTAAATGGGAAAAATAATAAAAAGAAGAATATTTTGTGACACATGGAAATCATGTGAAATTCAAATTTCACTGTCCATAAGTAAAGCTCTGTGGGACACCACCACCAAACTCCTTCATTGATGTAGTCTGTGGCTGGTTTCCTGTCACAATGGCAGAGTTAGGTAGGTGCAACAGACCCTGTGGGGCCCTTTATCGAAAAGTCTGCCAACCTCTGGTTAGTCTGTGTTAAAGAAATTAAACAAGGAGGCCAAGGAGGCCATCAAACTGAGGTGGCTCTAATGCCTTGGTGGCCTATGTAACCAAAACCTAAACCAAGCCAGTCAGTGCACTGGATTCTGAGAAAATGAGACTTAAGAACAACCAATCACAAACAGCCAACGAGGCTTTCCCAAATAAGGCAACAACTTAAGCTATAGCCAATCAAATAGCTTCTTTGCTTTGCTTCCCAGTCACGCTCCTAGCTCCTGTGGGTGGAGTACTCAACCACTCCCAGTTTCATGCTGCCCAATTCTAATTGATGTTTGCTCAAATAAACTCTTGAAGATTTTAATGTGCCTCAGACTTTTAACATCTGTCAAACTGTGTTGATAGTCTACTATTGCTAGGCTCTCTGCAGGTCACAGGGAACACAGCAGCCAACAAGACACACAGGTTCCCTTGGCCCAAGGCACTTTTTCTTTAACCATCCAATAAAAGATAAAACAAACAATAAACAAAGTTGGAGGGACAGAGGACTTCCAAGTTTTAATTTGCCGAAGGATATTTAAAAGGACTACAGCTACTATCCTCACACATCATCTTAAAAAAAAACAAAGGAGTATGTTAATACCAAAAAATGAGTATACCAGTACCAAATATGTAGGAAGGACATATCTCAAAAAGCACTAATTTAAGTGGAGTACATGTAGCATCATAAAAAACTCATTACACAGTCACTGGTTGTTTTTGTTTTGTTTTGTTCTTTTTCATTTCATGACAGATCAGAGAAAACTTCTTTCTGGGCAGGCCCAGGTCATCAGACCAGCTTTGGGAAGCATAGGGGTAGTTCACACTGTTACTTTTTAGACAACGCAACCTTTAAAATATGTCTAGTTTTTAAATCGAAAAATTTTAGTATTTTAGTTTGAGAGTATTACAGCCATGAGTTTTGTAGTAAAATTTTTTTATAGATGAGTTTTGGGTAATAAAAATATAACGATGGCGAATTCTGGAAAAGAACTACAAAGGGAAGTAGGGAAGAAAATAAAAGAAATCTGGGACTTCCTTGGTGGTCCAGTGGTTAAGAATCCTCCATCCGGGCTTCCCTGGTGGCACAGTGGTTGGGAGTCCGCCTGCCGATGCAGGGGACGCGGGTTCGTGCCCCGGTCCGGGAAGATCCCACATGCCGCGGAGTGGCTGGGCACGTGAGCCATGGCCGCTGAGCCTGCGCGTCCGGAGCCTGTGCTCCGCAATGGGAGAGGCCACAACAGTGAGA
>NW_006793908.1:572716-583069 GCF_000442215.2 Lipotes vexillifer
AAAAACAGAATCTGCCTTCCAGTGCATGGGATGTGGGTTCAATCCCTGGTTGGGGAACTAAGATCCCACATGCTGCAGGGCAACTAAGCCCACAGGTTGCAGCTACTGAGCCCACGCGCTCTGGGACCTGCGCAACACAACTAGGGAGCCTGTGAAACACAACTAGAGAAGCCTGCGCGCTGCAATGAAGAGCCCGTGCAATGCAACGAAAGATCCCAAGTGCCGCAATGAAGATCCCGTGTGCTGCAACTAAGACCCGACACAGCTAAATAAATAAATAATAAAATAAATAAATAAAAAAAAAAAATCTGCCATCACCCACTGTTGTAGATACAGCAGATATTATATCCTCTTTGCCCAGTGTTTAGATGAAGGTAACCCATTTTAGTATTGATTTTTCATACTGGCTTCTCCCTAGAAGAAAGTGATGGAATAATTTCTCTTTTGAAATATTGCCCTCCTCTGCCCCCAACAGTGCCACCTTCAATAGACCCAGGCACCCACTAAAAACCACAGCATCACCTCAAAACCAGAGCCATCTAACAATATGAATTCCCATGGAAGAAAAGTTCATCCATTAATAAGTATTTGAAGTTGGATATGATAGTTTTCTAGTTGCTTTAGAAAGTTTATTAATTCCCCAAAATTTCTATTTTGCAACCACTGAAATGGCAACCAAAAGATTAACAATTAACCCTTTCTCCTTATGTCGCTATTCCTGTTGTCTGTGATATTGTTCATTTCCTGAATGTGTTTCCTAGAGCACTATGTGGAATGTAACACTGGAGGAAAAACAGGATTCTATGTTCTAAGAAATATGAGAAATACTGGGTTAAGCAAAATCTCACAGGATTATTTACTGCAGGACTTCTCAGGACCTCTAATATGCTAATGTGCATTTAAAGCATGCACATGTATGAGAAGATCCAGAGGCAAGAAAGAGAGCAAGGTGTACGGGCCTACTTTAGTTTAGGTTATTTTGCCTAAGTAAGCTGATTCATTTGGTCATTTCAGCAGCAACAATGGTAAGAAATAGACCAGTTACTTTTATTGATCCAAGTGACCCTGAGGCTGTATTGAAATTGTCTTCTGACAATTTTCTGTTTTCATCTCAGCTTTTGAAAAAGTTTATGTTTATTAATGGTTGATTGTTTTTCTTAAATATCTTTCCTCATTTAATACACATTCCTGCCCTGTAAATCAGATATTGTCTTTACTCTAAATGTTTAAGAAAACTTTCTTATAAACTTGACCAAGGAGGTGAAAGACTTATATTCTGAGAACTATAAAACACTGATAAAGGATACTGAAGATGATTCAAAGAAATGGAAAGATGTCCCATGCTCTTGGATTAGAAGAACTAACATTGTTAAAATTGTCATGGTCATATTACCCAAAGCAATCTACAGAGTTAATGTGATCCCTATCAAATTACCCATGACATTTTCTCACAGAACTAGAACAAAGAATTTTAAAATTTATATGGAACCATAAAAGACCCAGAATGGCCAAAGCAATCCTGAAGAAAAAGAACAAAGCTGGAGCCTCACGCTCCCAGACTTCAGACAATACTACAAAGCTACAGTAATCAAAACAGTTTGGTATTGGCACAAAAACAGACATATGGATCAATGGAACAGAATAGAGAGCACAGAAATAAACCCACACACCTACGGTCAATTAACCTTCAACAAAGGAGGCAAGGATATACAATGGGAAAAACACAGTCTCTTCAGCAAGTGGTGTTGGGAAAGCTGGACAGCCACATGTAAATCAGTGAAGTTAGAACATATCCTCATACCATACACAAAAATAAACTCAAAATGGCTTAAAGACTTAAATATATGACACCATAAAACTCCTAGAAGAGAACATAGGCAAAACATTCCCTCACGTAAATTGTACCAGTGTTTTCTTAAGTCAGACTCTCAAGGCAGTAGAAATAAAAGCAAAATAAACAAGTGAAATCTAATCGAACTTACAAGCTTTTGCACAGCAAAGGAAACCATAAACAAAATGAAAAGACAATCTATGGCCTGGGAGAAAATATTTGCAAACAATGCAACCGACAAGGGCTTAATTCCCAAAATATATAAACAGCTCACACAACTCAGTAACCACCACCACAACAACAACTCAATCAAAAAATGGGCAGGAGACCTAAATAGGCATTTCTCCAAAGAAGACATACAGATGGCCAACAGGCTCATGAAAAGATGCTCAACGTTGCTAATTATTAGAGAAATGCAAACAAAACTACAATGAGGTACCACCTCACAGTGGTCAGAATGGCCATCATTAAAAAGTCTACAAATAAAAAATGCTGGAGAGGGTATGGAGAAAAGGGAACCCTCCTACACTGTTGGTGGAAATATTTATAAATTGGTGCAGCCACTATGAAAAACAGTATGGAGCTTCCTTAAAAAACTAAAAGTAGAGTTGCCGGATGATCCAGCAATCCCACTCCAGAGCGTATATCCAGGGAAAACTCCAATTCGAAAAGATACATGGACCCCAGTGTTCATAGCAGCACTATTAACAATAGCCAAGACATGGAAGCCACTTAAGTGTCTATTGACAGGTAAATGGATAAAGAAGATGTTGCATATATACATAATGAAACACTACTCAGCCATAAAAAAGAATGAAATAATGCCATTTGCAGCAACATGGAGGGACCTAGAGTTTATCATACTAAGTGAAGTAAGTCAGAAAGAGAAAGACAAATACCATGTGATATCACTTATACGTGGAATCTGAAGTATGACACAAATGAACTTATTTACAAAACAGAAACAGACTCACAGACATAGAAAACAAACTTACAGTTACCAAATGGGAAGGGGGGTGGGGGGGCAATAAATGGGGAGTTTGGGATTAGCAGATACAAACTACTTATATAAAATAGATAAACAAATAAGGTCCTAATGTATAACAAAGGGAACTATATTCAATATTCTGTAATAAAGTATAATGGAAAAGAAACAAAAACATCCTTAAAACTAATAATTTTCCATTTTGGAAACTACCTAAGAACCACGTATTAATGCAGATGACCAAATTTCAGGAGGAGGTAAAACAGTAGGTTTTGTGATTAGTGCATTTTATCAGTTAAAGTTTGTTTGGCTTTGAGTAGCAGCAAACCCCATTAATGGAGCTTAAAGAGGTTATGTTTTTTTCCCCTTCATGTGATGAGTAGTTGAGAGGTAGGCACTTTGGGGATAAGCTTTGTGGCTCACAGATGTCACCAAGGCATCTGGCTCCCATTGTCTTCCTCCATCAGTCCTTAGCATGTGGCATTCTTTCTCATGATTGCCAGATGGCTGCTGTTCCTCCATGCATTGTACCCACATTCTAGGCAAAAAGAAGAGGGAAGGAAGGTGGGCAAAAGGCATGTGTTTGGAAAAAAAACCCTACCCAGTAGATTTCCAATCATATCTCAATGGCCAGTAAAGTGGCCCATGGCCACGAGCAGCTGTGTGAAAGCCAGAGGAATTGAAATCTGTAGCTGGGCACTTGAGGTTCTGCTAGTAACATAGGCTAAGTCTGGAGGTACACTACCAGTTAGAATCTCAGCTCTGTTGCTCAGTGGTTATGTGACTATAGGTGATTCATTTTCATTTTCCTCCCCTATAAAATGGAGATAAGATAATAAGAGTGTTGTTTTGAGATTAAGTTTTATAAAGTGTTTAGAAGAGTATCTGGAACATAGTAAATGTTACATAAATACTTCCTCAGTAAATGAGTAAAGAAGATGGGAGAACGGACACTGGGTAGAAAAGTAGCAGCTATAGAATAAATAAATTATTAAAAAGTGGAGGGCTTCCCTGGTGGCGCAGTGGTTGAGAGTCCGCCTGCTGATGCAGGGGACATGGGTTCGTGCCCCGGTCCGGGAAGATCCCACATGCCGCGGAGCGGCTGGGCCCGTGAGCCATGGCCGCTGAGCCTGCGCGTCCGGAGCCTGTGCTCTGCAGCGGGAGAGGCCACAACAGTGAGAGGCCCGAGTACTGCCAAAAAAAAAAAAAAAATTGCTAACATATAAAACAGGTTTGTATAGTAGAAGTAATATGACTTTCATTGATATCTTGAGCCAAAGAATGTTAGTTAAGTGCTGTTACCTCCCTTAAAGAACTGCAAGCCAGTGGTTTTATAAGGATAGATTACTCTTTTTTCTTTGGAGGAAAATGAGAATTTCGTGTCTGCTTCAGTCAGTTGCTACTACACAAATTGTAGGGCCTGGGATTTAAAGCCAAAACAAATTAGAGGCTAGTATAATGATTGATGTATTGGGGACATACCAGCAAAAGGTCCTGGAAAAACACATAGAATTCTCCTCCTCTCTCATTCATGTGTGATTTGATTCCATTTTTAGGTATTTGGCTATTATTATTAATTTTTTAACACGTGTAAAATGTGTTTCTGATAGACACCTTGTATGGAGATAGTTATTGAAGGCAGATAGATTGGAGTAATAAGCCTAGTTCCACCACTAACTATGTGACCTTAGGCATCTTACGTCTCGAAGCCTTAGCTGCCTTATCTATTGGGTGGGCCAAAAATTTCTTTTGGTTTTTTCTGTAAGATGGCTCTGGTAGCACTTAGTTGTCTTTAACTTCATTTGAAACAATTTTGTTAGATTGTATGTGACAGCTGTCATACCAGCATGCATTTAAAAATAGACTTAAGAAAATTGTTGAATTTTTGTGTAGCCATTTTAATATTGAAGATGGAAGAAAAAACATTTCAGCATATTATGCTTTATTATTTCAAGAAAGGTAAAAATGCAAATGAAACACACAAAAAGATTTGTGCAGTGTATGGAGAAGGTGCTGTGACTGATCGAACGTGTCAAAAGTGGTTTGCAAAGTCTCGTGCTGGAGATTTCTTGCTGGATGATGCTCCATGGTGGGGTTGACCAGTTGAAGTTGATAGTGATCAAATCGAAACAATAATTGAGAACAATCAACGTTGTACCGTGCGAGAGATAGCCGACATACTCAAAATATCCAAATCAAGCTTTGAAAATCATCTGCACCAGCTTGGTTATGTGAATCGCTTTGATGTTTGGGTTCCACATAAGTTAAGTGAAAAAAAAGCCTTCTTGACCATACTTCCACATGCAATTCTCTACTGAAACATAATGAAAACGTTCCGTATTTAAAATAAATTGTGACGGGTGATGAAAACTGGATACTGTACAATAGTGTGGAATGGAAGAGATCGTGGAGCAAGCGAAATGAACCACCACCAACCACACCAAAGGCCGGTCTTCATCCAAAGAAGGTGATGTTGTGTATATGGTGGGATTAGAAGGGAGTCCTCTATTATGAGCTCTTTCTGGAAAACCAAACTTTAATTCCAACAAGTACTACTCCCAGTTAGACCAACTGAAAGCAGCACTCGATGAAAAGCGTCCAGAATTAGTCAACAGAAAAACGTATAATCTTCCATCAGGATAATGCAAGACTGCATGTTTCTTTGATGACCAGGCAAAAACTGTTACAGCTTGGCTGGGAAGTTCTGATTCATCCGTCATATTCACTGGACATTCCACCTTCGGATTTCCAGTTATTTCGATCTTTACAAAATTCTCTTAATGGAAAAAATTTCAATTCCCTGGAAGACTGTAAAAGGTACCTGGAACAGTTCTTTCCTCAAAATGATAAAAAATTTTGGGAAGATGGTATTATGAAGTTGCCTGAAAAATGGCAGAAGGTAGTAGAACAAAACAGTGAATACGTTGTTTGATAAAGTTCTTGGTGAAAATGATGAAAATGAAAAATATGTCTTTTATTTTTACTTAAAAAACCAAAGGCACTTTATGGCCCACCCAATATGAAGGGTATCAGTACCTACTTCCCAGGATTCTACTAAAGGTTAAGTGAGGAAATACAATAAAGTGCTTAGCATGAATCAATACAATAAAGTGCTTAGCGTGAATCCTACTACACAGCAAAAGCTTAATTTTGTTAACATCACCACCATCATCATTTTTTAAAACCAACTTTATTGAGGTGCAGTTTATATACAATAAAATGCAGCCATGAATTTTGACAAATGTTGATGCCTATGTACCACAGTCGAGATATAGATTTTCCATTACCCCCAAATCAGTATTTTAAAATAGAAAAATTGATGTCTTACCCAGTAAGAACACAAAGGTGAAGTCATGTGTAGAGAGACATGGTATCAACCATACAAAAGAATGAATAAATGCTAACTAGAACTACAAAACCAGGAGAATGTAGCAGAAGGAACACTCATTTTGAGGGGGATTGGGGGACCGGTCAGGTGTACTGCATATTATTGCTTCTGCCTATTCAGCAGCAATTAATTCTCTCTTCTGTTAACAGCACTTTGCTTGTCCTTTGCGGGAACAACTCCTCCCAACGCTTTATGTGTTAGGAGTGGGGCTGTTTCACCTCTGGTTTCAGTCTTGTAATTTCTGCTAGACTTCTTGGAAAGAAAACTGTCTTACTGCTAATAGTGCTTGATGTAAGTTTGGAGGAGCAGAAAGAGTCACTGAAAATGAAGGCATCACAGAGGACGGTCAGCTGGAGTGATGGAGAGAGAGACCTTATACTGATGTCATCACCTAAACTGCCAGAAGCTGCCCTGAAGCTACACTATCCCTGGTCCTCAGTTACGTGAGGACTGATGAACTTTCATCAAAGACCAGCTCCATTCTCTAGCTTGTGTTCAGGAATCATGAGCCAGTGACCCTTGCCCACCTCTGATTGTGTGGACTTGGAGATAACATGTGTGAGAGTGCTTTCCTGTTTTCTACAAATGGGAGGTAATTGTATGGTAGGTATAAAGTTAATTGGAGGGACTTCCCTGGTGGCGCAGTGGTTAAGAGTCCACCTGCCAATGCAGGGGACACAGGTTCGAGCCCTGGTCCGGGAAGATCCCACATGCCGTGGAGCAACTAAGCCTGTGCGCCACAACTACTGAGCCTGTGCTCTAGAGCCTGTGAGCCACAACTACTGAAGTCTGCGCACCTAGAGCCCATGCTCCGCAACAAGGGAAGCGACCGTAATGAGAAGCCTGTGCATCGCAACGAAGAGTGGCCCCTGCTCGCCACACCTAGAGAAAGCCTGTGCACAGCAACAAAGAACCAATGCAGACAAAAAAAAAAAAAAAAAAAAAAAAAAAAGTTAATTGGACAATTGAAGGCAGAAATAATATGGATTTAAAATACATTGATATCAAAACTGGAAGTATTTGAACTATCTGGTTAATTTGAAGGAATTCAGATATTCATCCAAAGAAATTCGGCCAAATCATGTTGCCTAAATAATTTCTATATTTCATATGACAGTGATTTCTGGGCCTTAACTGTTCTGTTCTGTTTGCATTCATGGCCACAACCTATGTTGTTACATGAGTCATCGTTTCTTCCTTATTAAACAGGTGCCCCTCCCGTTGGCATTGTGCATTTTTGAAGTGCCCTTTGCTGTCCTAGGTGCTGGGGCTGTATAGTGAACACAGAATCTCTATCTCATGGAGCTTATTTTCTAGGGAGAGAGAGACAGCTGCACCTTCCAGGGGCCAGTTTCTGTACTCAGTACTACTACCTTCTGATTCTCTTCTGATAATATTGCAGAAAGTGTGGGAGGTCTTTGTGGAAATTCTGGATTAAATTCAGAAGAAGTTACACACTTGTAAACAGGCATATTAAGGTATATATCTGTGTATGTGTATGTGCCACACACTCTTCTTAGCTAGGTAACCTGGTTCAAGTTACAACTCTGGGCCTCAATTTCTCATCTGAAAAATGGGGATTATCCTAGTACCAGTCTTCCCTTGTAGGGACTACATGCATGTACATAATTTAGCATAGTGTCTGGCACAAACTAAGAGCTTAACAAATGATGGCTAATATTTATCATTATTATTCTTACTAATACGTATATGTTTAGGCACATTTGCCCAATATTCCTCAATAGAATAACAATAAATAATTGTGGACCTCATTTTGTTTCATTCATTTAACGTTTATTGAATACTTTGCCTTGTGCTAGGCCCGCAGTGGCAGATTGGTTTTTTTCAGAGATGGCTGCATTAATATCTCCCTTTCTTGTTACTTCCCCATCTGGAGGTACAGTCTAATTACTCTCTCCTTAAATCTGGGCTTGTGACTTGCTTGTACCCAATGAAGGTGGAATAAGTGTTTGTCTTCCAAGGCTAGGTCATAAAAGGTGATTCAGCTTTCCTTGTGTGAGCTGGAACATTCACACTGGGGCGCTGAGGCTGCCATGCAGTGAGGAAACTCAACTAGACCACATTGAGAGACCACACAGTGAAGTCCTGAGCCCACCGAAGAGAGGGAGATGGTCCTGTTGCCATATGACTGCAAACATATGCGAGACCCCAAGCCAGAATCACCCAGCCAAGCTCTCTCCCAAATTCCTGACCCACAGAGATTATGCGAGAAAATAAAGAGATCATAGTTGTTTTAATCCATTAAGTTTTGGTGTGATTTGTTATGTATCACTTAAGAGCCAGAACACCTACTTTTAAGTGCCCAAGATATTGCATTAAACAGATTTAGTTTCATGGGATTTCCATTCCACATCTTTCTCATTCTTGGCAGGTGAGGAACAACTATTTTCAGGGTTTTAATTATCCATCTGATAGCTGTTTGGGCCTGCTATCAAGTCTGAATTTGTAGCTGCAACTGGCAAATAGATCACATTCATTCATTTATGCATTTAATAAATCAGTACCTCGACATCAATGCCTTCTCTGGCTCCCTGAGTTAGCAATCCCTTCTCCACGTTCCCGAGCACCCAGGCCTTCTATCCTAACTTACCATGCAGCATTGCTATTGCTTGTCGCTTGTCTCTCCCACTAACCAGTAGCAGTCAGGTTCATTCTGTGTTATTCATCTTTGCATCTCTAGCATCTAGCCTAGTGCCTAAACACAGCAGACCTATGTGAAAAACAACAGCAACAACCCCCCACCCCCACCCCACCCCCGCCACACAAAACCACCTAACTGGAGGGCTGCTAGTTCCTAGACATACAAATAGTTTATTCCAAGACAGTCCCTATCTTCTAGGAGTTCACAGTTCAGCACTAGACACCGTGGGATCCAGCCTGGCAAGTGCAGTGCGTGAGCTGCCTGGATTGATTCTTGTGGTGGAACCAAAGGGCTACAGGGCAACGCATTGGGGGTGGGGTGGGGTAGGAGGTGGAGAGGGACACGGGAAAGGATCCATTCACTTATTCCACAAATATTTATCAATCGCCATAGCAAACGTAGCACACGGTAAGCGCAATATCTGTTATTAGATGCCGGCCACTGTTCTAGGTGTTAGGGATTCCGTAGCGCACAAGAAAACTGCGGTGGCTCGTGTTCTTGAAGCTCACGATGCAGCAAAGGACGACAGGCAGTGGAGGTAATTATGTAAAATTGTGTTAGGTGCCCAGCAGTGAAACAACAGGCGGCTGAAATTCTCGTAAGGATGTTAGATCCTTCGGCTGAGAGCAGCCGT
This sequence comes from Lipotes vexillifer, assembly GCF_000442215.2. NCBI lineage: Eukaryota > Metazoa > Chordata > Mammalia > Artiodactyla > Lipotidae > Lipotes > Lipotes vexillifer. The sequence continues at coordinate 582,217 of NW_006793908.1, forward strand.
GGGCGGGTTTTGAGTAGGAGCGGCCGTGAAGGGGCCGGACTGTAGGGGGCGGGAAGACTGCAGGCAAGAAGAGCTGGTAATTTTAAGATGAAAATATTTTCTGCTCGACTGGAAGAAGGAGCTTGTTCCTAGGGGCGATGTGGTCGCTTGATGCGCTCGGGGTTCCTCTGGGGCAGGGGGCTGCATTTTGAGTGCAAGCTCGATTGCCTGAAGTGTGAGGGGGACTGCAGCCCTAAATTCCCAGATTTTTCATGTTCGGCACATCTAGGCTCTTCCGCTCCCCAGACCTTCAGACGCACCATCTCGGATGCGGGCGGGCAAGGTACGGTGCATGCCGCAGCGCTCACCTCCGGGGCTCCGGGTCTGCAACACCGCGCGGGCGGGTGCGGGCGGAGCTTGTGCTGCGGACCTAGGCAGTGGCGTGGGCCCCGCCTCCTGGACCAGACCCCGCCTCCGGACCCCGATGATTGGGTCATGGCCGCGGAAGGGCCGGGCGTACCCGGGAGGCCCGGAGGTCTTATTGGCTCGGCTGGGATTAGGTCATCGCTAGCAGGTTAGTGCGGCCCGAACGCCGGCGGAGCGGCCCAGGTTGCTGTGAGAGGGCGCTCGAGGTTGCTGGAGAGCGAACAGGCGAAGGAGGCGGGGAGGAGGCGGCTGCACTAGCTCGACTTCTCGTTCCCTTCCCGGCGCCGCTGCGGGTCCGTCTCTGCGCTTCTTGCTCCCCGGCCGCTCGGCTGCACGCCGCCGGCGCAGCCGCCCTTCCTTCGGGTCCCGGCTCGGTTCGGAAGTCGTGCGCGCCCGCGGACACCGCGCGCAGGACTAGCCGGCGCCACACCTGTGGAGCCGGCGGCCG
>NW_006793908.1:583151-586603 GCF_000442215.2 Lipotes vexillifer
CGGCGCCCCACCTGTGGAGCCGGCGGCCGTCGCGGGTGCCGGCCGGGGTCCCGCCGCGTGCGTGCTCGGGGCTGCGGGCCGCCGGGACCCCGGGGGAGGCGCGCCCCCGGCTGGGCGCCGCAGACACCATGGGGCTGCCCGCGCTCGAATTCAGCGACTGCTGCCTCGACAGCCCGCACTTCCGAGAGACGCTCAAGTCACACGAAGCGGAGCTGGACAAGACCAACAAATTCATCAAGGAGCTCATCAAGGACGGGAAGTCACTCGTGAGCGCGCTCAAGAGTGAGTGCCCCCGAGCCTGGCGGGGACGGAGTTCGGGGGCGGGAGGGGCCGTCGGGAGGCGCTCAGCCCTGGGGGTCGCGTGTCCGGCTGGTTTTCTGCCCCCGGGCGCTGAGGGACGGGTGTAGATGCTTGTAGTGGGGCGGAAAGGATACGTAAAATGGGCGAACTAGCAACAAGACGGTGAGGGAAAAGATCCGTCGCCCGGCCGTTTGCGTTCCGGGGTGGCTGGGAGGAGACCGAGCGCGAGTGGCGCTCCGGGGCGCCGCGGCGGGTGTGCGCGGCACACAGGTGTCCTGGGAGTAGGACTGGAGTGCCTGGTGCGCCGCAGCCTGCTGGGAAACCCCTTCGCGTCCACGACTCCCGCTCCCTTGGGGAAGAGTTGCACACCCCTGGGTGCCCAGCCTTGGGAATGGAGTGGGCCCCGCCAAAGGGGCGCTGCCTCCCCTCGGAAAAAGGCGGGTTGTGCCTTCTTCGCTCCCTGGGCGCAGCGCCAGCCTGCTCAGGGCCGCCGGGTTCTCCGAAAGGCACAGCTGCTGCCCAGAGAAGGGGTGGGTGGGATGGTCGGTCAGCTCGCGATTCTCCGGAGTACTGGCAGCCTGTACCTCCCAGATCTAGAATCAGGGTCACGTACGTGTGCAGGTTCTGATTCTTGTGTTTAGCAGAAGGTGATAGGGGTGGGAGTACAGAATCAGAGTGTTCCTTTACTCTAAACTGTAGGCGGGGGTTTAAAAATAGAACGAACATATCCTCTCCCTCTCCCGCTCCCTCGCTCCCCTTTTTACCTCTCCCAATATCCTTGAAAACTCAAAAGTCTGAGAAGGAATGTCCTCGGTCCTCACTCAGAAAGGAGAAGTTTAAACTCATCCTTATAGATCCTCAAACCTTTTGTAAAACAATTTTTGCAAATTTCCCTTTGGCAGGGGGGAAATGAGTTTTGCATTCTGTGTATGATTTGCCTTGTCTTCTGCAGAGCCAGGGAATGTCTCCTTCTGGCCAAACAGGAGTGCTCTAGGGAAGAGCGCCTTGGATTGTTGAGATCTTTTTTTGGGTGCCTTTTCAGTCTACCCATTTAAAAATAGTTTGGTCCATCTTTTAGTTTTGAGAATCAGGAAAAAAGGCAGACAGTGGAATTGTCTTTGACTTTTCCTTTCTCTGTGATGGATTTCTTAATAGGTGGTATCTTTCAGCTAAGAAAGCTTGCATTGGCAGAGTGGGGCCCTAGCTGTGAGAATTGTCCCCAAGCCTCTATAAAGGAGACGTAAAGTCAAGTGCCTGAGGTGTCATTTTGTGAGCCTGTTGCTTCTAAAAATGAAGAGGGAGACGGTGGAGCCCCAGGGCAGCAAGTGCCAGTGTTTTGGGGTGAAATAAACATGGAACTTTGATGTGATAAGGCTCCTCAGAGGCAGGGTCTCTGCTGGAGGCTGTGACCTGAAGCGTATGAACAGACTCTTCTTTTGTCAACGACCAGGACCATCGGTGGTTCGGGGAATGTGTGACCCTGGTTTGGAGTAAGTTAGGGGCCCACTTATAGGTTGGGCCCATGAATTTTTAATTTTTTTTGCGGTACGCGGGCCTCTCACTGTTGTGGCCTCTCCCGTTGTGGAGCACAGGCTCCGGACGCGCAGGCTCAGCGGCCATGCCTCATGGGCCCAGCCACTGCGTGGCATGTGGGATCCTCCCGGACCGGGGCGCGAACCCGTGTCCCCTGCATCGGCAGGCGGACTCTCAACCACTGCGCCAACCAGGGAAGCCCCGGGCCCATGAATTTTGAGTGACTCTCAGGCTTGCTTTAATTGGGCCTCTGCTGTATTCAGCAAACATTTAGAGTGCTTTCTGTGTGTTAGCTATTGCCCCAGGCACTCTGCTGGCCCTGTGGTTGTAAAGACTTTACTCCATGCCAGGCACTGCTTCACCCACAAATTATCTCATGTACTGTTACTCATTTTACAAATGAGAAAACAGACTTGGAGAAATCACTAGCCCAGAGGCACACTGCTCTAACGGCAGGGTGGTTTTGGGGCCTCCACATGGTCTGAGCCAGAGCTGGAGGTCCTGCTGATGCTGAGCTCTTAATTCTGCCCCATCCCTCTTGCCCAGAACGGACCCCCTGGACCAAGCCTGTTGGAATTTGGATGTGCATTTTCTATCTCAGCCTTGAGTCTGAGGAGGATGCATTTGTGTGACTGGCAGTTTATTTGCCTGCTGCTATTCTTTTTGGGGGTGGGGAGGGCATGTAAGAATTCTTTGGGTAGGAGGAAACAGTGCAGTGATAAAATTAAAGAGTTATTCAAATTGTCTAGTGGAATGGACCAGCTCTGTAACTTGGGGGAGAAATAGGTGTTCTAATCTCTTAATATCCAGCTCTATTTCTAACTGTACTCTTCTATTCTTACTACTGCTTGAACAGGTCATGTGACCTCTTAAAAAGGGTAGAGGTGGTTACTATTTACCAGACTTCGGGCATTGTGTTGTCATTAGGTGCTTCTTGCATTGTATTGTCATTAGGTGCTTCTTGCATTGTATACTACTATATTAGTATTTGTGTATTCATTTTCTTTGGATCATCTTTATCACTACTGTAAATGTAAAGCCAGTGTTTTAAAAAATACATACGTAAAAATAAATACATAATTGTGTAAGTAACACTGGTTTAGATGATTTATAGGCTTTTCCAGCTCTAAAATTTTATGGTTTTATTTTGTAATTAATTTTCACAGATCTTTGGGTTAAGGTTTCCATTGTGTGTTAATCTGAGACGATAAAACTGGGATTGCTGAAGTTCAGCTAGATCATTATTCTTGCTACTTCCACTTTATGAATGAGGAAACTGAAGCTCAGAGAGATTAGTAACCTGCCCAAGGCATCACGGCAATTAAGTTGTCTGATTCCAGAGCCTCTGCACTTAACTCTGGAGCAAAACTGTAGGTCTGTTGTCTCTTGATTCCCCTTGATAATCTGATAAACAAATGAACGCCTTGAAGTCTTTCCCTGGAGTTCAAACCTCTGGGCTGGACACATGGAAGATAAACAATAAAATAATTTGGGACGTACATTTCAAAAAAAAAAAAAAAAAAATCCTGCTTTTGGAGAAAGTTCTTGTTTGATGTGGTGATTCCGAGTCACTTTTTTCTGTGCTGATTTGTCCAGGCCTTTTCTGTGGGCACTCTTTC
>NW_006793908.1:586620-600469 GCF_000442215.2 Lipotes vexillifer
AGTCAAGAGGATTCTGTGTGTTTTAGTCCTTTTTTTTTTCTGTAAAGATGATAGAGGCGGGCGATGAAGTTCAGACTTGTAGAATTAAGAGTTTTAGGATTTTCTGTGTTTCATTCTTGACACCATCACCTACTGATTGACTCTGGGTGAGTCACTAAGCCTGAGCTCCTCCTGTGTAAAATGGGAGTAGCCACTCCGACCTCCTAGGGTTGCTGTGAGCACAAAATGAAACAGTGCATGTAAAGAAAGCACTTAGCTTGAAGCCTGGTGCATAGCATTGCTCAATTAATGATAGCTGTTATGATCTTCCAGCATTCAGCGTTGTCAAGACTTGGAGCAAGAGTCACTAAGAGCAGAATTGTCCATCCAAATGAACAGCTTTTTGATTTGGATGCAAGGAGTTAGGCCCATGCCTTCTTCATGCCAGTTGTTGGTAACTTACACAGTTGTGTATGTATTAACCACTGGTGGGAAGAAGCCTGGTAATCCTATTTGTGTAGAGTCATGGTTATGACAAAAAAGCCCCACAAGTTAAAGAGAAAAAAAAAAGTCTCTCAACGTCTCTGTTGTTCCTAATAACATTCTGGTAGCTTAAATTTTCCATCTTCTTGCTAGATTAACCCCTCTACCCCCCCACCCATCCAGTGTCCAGTGGCTGAGCTGGCTGCCTCTCTTTGCCTTGCAGGAAAAGCTTGCAGAATGCACGGGACTTCATGTCTGGCTGTCTCATGGACTCGATGGCAAACCAAATGTGGTTTCACAGAACTGAAAGTGAATTAGGCTGTTGGTTTTGAGAGGTGATGTGGGTTTTCAGGAACTGTGTTTCTTTCCACCTTCACAGTTGGTTTATGGACTTGCTGCTGGGGATATACCCCTTTAAGTTTGACTTCTTTCTGAGATAGAGTGAGTTCTCTTATTTTGCTAGTCTTAGGTGGGAGGAGTGGGGCAGGCATGCACATTTTAGAATATCTTTATTGAGATATAATTTGCCTTAGTATACTGTTCACTCACTTAAAGCATCCAGTTCAATGGTTTTTAGTACATTCGCAGAGCTGTACAGCTATCACCACAATCAGTCTTAGAACATTTTCATTGCCCCCAAAAGAAATCCCGTTCCCATAAGCAGTCATTCCCCACCATTTGCTCCCAACTCCTCCTTCCCTATCCTCCCGCCCTCCAGCCCTAGTCGACCACGAATGTATTTTCTGTCTCTATGGATTTGCCTCTTCTGGATATCAGAAGTGTAATTTTAATAGTTTTCTCTTAGATGGTGGTGGGCATCTTGAGGCACAGTTTTCTTGATTGGAATTTCAGGTGGGAAACTTTGAACCCAGAAGCTGCTCTTCTTCAGTGGGGTGTAAGTAGGGGTGGAGTCCCAAAGACTGAACCATGTCCTAGGGAAAACCCAGGTGTCTCATGAGGGGGAGGGGATGGATTCATTCTAGTTCATGGTACTTTGAAGGACGCAGGGGAGACTACCAAAACAAGACCAAGGATCCAACCCCTTCTGTCAGTGAGCTTTTCAGTCAAGTTGGGGCAGGGTGTGTGATACTGAAAAAAGCCTTACTCTGCGGTTGGTAGCCTGCCGGGAGACACTTTTTTTTTTTTTTTTTTTTAACAAAAAACTAGGAGACCATCGTTTTCATGAGACTTTTTGGGGATGATATGCCTTTTTCATTGTATTCGCGGAGGTTAGTAATTCTGACCTGCATCACATCTCCAAGGCAACCACAGAGCATTTTAACAGAAATAAGTAGTTTTATAAGAATGCCAGCGGGCTTCCCTGGTGGCGCAGTGGTTGGGAGTCCGCCTGCCGATGCAGGGGACACGGGTTCGTGTCCCGGTCTGGGAAGATCCCGCATGCCATGGAGCGGCTGGGTCCGCGAGCCATGGCCACTGGGCCTGCGCGTCCGGAGCCTGTGCTCCGCGATGGGAGAGGCTGCGACAGTGAGAGGTCCGCGTACCGCAAAAAAAAAAAAAAAAAGAATGCCAGCAAAAACCACAACAATAAATTTTAGCTGCTATTTGTCTTTCGGTAATCAAATCTTAAATTCAACGGACATTTATCTTTTAACAGAAATAGGGTTGTATAAATCTGTAGTCATAACTATATATACAAAGCAGAATTCTCTATTTTGGAACTTGAACCCTAGGTGGAGAGACAGATAAAAAGTCTGATGTACTTAAGTGAGATCACACTTATAAGATTTTTTGCTAAGGCGTGAAGAAAGAACATTTAGGTAGTGCATTACTTAAGGAAAAAAAAAAGAATGAGATCTAAATAGTTTTAATAATATCTGCTAGAGGGCATTCATGAGGCTCAATAGGGACCCTAAACTCACATTACAGAGAAAAAAAAAAAAGTAAAAATTATATCTACATATATCATATATGTATATCTACATATACATATAGTGCAAGCTGTCATTAATTGCCATAATCTAAATGCCCAGTCTGACAGATGTGTTCCAGAAAAAGCATGTCTGTCTTAAATGTTTCAGAAATCTTCTCTGGTCCTGGGTTGATAACCACTCATCTCCACGGATAATGCCACATTTCAGAGTGGTCTGGATTCTGGACATTAGTAATCCTAGTGGGCATTGACATAACATTCTCTTTATAGCAGTCCTTCCACAAGATGCCTTCCAAGAATGCATTTATGTATGGCTCCAGCCCTTTTATGTAGATAGGGAACACATCAGTATTGAGTTCATTTAAGAAGTGGAATTCGGAGGAGTTAACTTGGAGCCCATAATATGCAGCCTGAGGAGACCCAGGTCTGGGGAGCAGAGTGCAATGCAAGGAGCCAGGCCTCTGTTATCAGGCTGACCTGATGTCTAGTCCGAGCTCTACCACGTATATGCTGTAAGACCTTGGGGGCACTGTCAGTTTCCTCAGCAAACAAACAGGCAAACAGAAAACCTGAAACCTTGCCAGCAGCTCTTGTTTATTGAACACTCACCAAGGGCCTGGCCCTATGCTAAGTGCACATACACATTGTCTCGTGAGTCTTTATACCACTGTCCGGTGGGATGAATACTCTTATTTGTGTGCACGTTACAGTTTGGGTAACTTGTCTAAGGTCACACAGCTAGGAAGTTGTGCAACCAAGTTTTGAAGCTGACCACGGACTGCAGGGCCTTCTCTTGAACATGACCCTTCAGTGCTTCAGTAGACATGCTGGCAGTGAAGATGCAAATTGTTCGGAGATCTAGACACTAGAAAGAAGAAACATGCAGCAGGTGCTAGATTAAGTGAGAATATTGTCCCCGTTGTTTTTCAGACTCTGAGTCCTGAGTAGCAAAGAATAGCTAAGATTCTGTATTGTGCTCTGAAGTTTTGTGTTTCTCTCTTCATCATATGATTAAAGAGCCATTGTAGGCTAGTGAGACAAATGAGGGTGTCTGATTATCTCTTGGCTTTTTGAAGCAGTAGAATTGCTCTTTGGGGGTAGCACTGATTACCAATGACTCTTTTTAAATATTTTTTAGAAAATGCATACGTTCCTAGCATTCATTTATTTTTTTAATTAAAAAAATTAAAAATTGAGATATGATTGACACAGAACACTTTTTAGTGTTAGGTGTACAACATAATGATTCGCTATTTGTATATAATATGAAATGATCGCCGCAGTATGTCTAGTTAACATCTGTCACCATACATAATGACGAATTCTTTTTCTTGTGATGAGAACTTTTAAGATCTACTCTCTTAGCAGCTTTCAAATATACAATTATAGTACTATTAAGTATAGTCACCATGCTGTACATCACATCCCATGACTTATTTATTTTATAACTGAAAGTTATTCTCTTTTAACTGGGTAATAAAGCATTGAACATGGAGGCCAAAAACTTGTTCTTGAGTCTGACTTGTTGAGATAAATAGTTCATCCTCTTTGCTCATTAAAACAAGAGTAAAAAAAAACTCAACATCAAGGGTTGTGTGCCTAGAGCATGTCACCCTTTTATACTTCTTTAGGACTTGGTGTAGGCTTTTTACAGTAGTGAGGTGAGTCCTTCATTAATGGTATAAATTCCCAAAGGCTGTTCAGTGCCAACCTGCTTTGTTTAGGAGTAATTATATTACTCACAGAATTCTAATGGAACAAATGCTTACGGAGTTAGGTAGCAAAAAGTTTTTTCTCAGCTCCTTTCCTTTGCTTTAGCACCTTTCAAATAAAAGAAAAAAAAAAGGCATTTCCTAATTATTTGTAAATGGCGGTAATTTGCAGTACTGACATTTGGAGTATTTCTCATACAAATATAAACAACAGCAAATTATATCCAAACAAGATTTTGTAGTTTTTATATAACACTGGCTTTAAAAAAAGTCCTTCCACTTTAATCCAATTATTCTGTTCTCAATTGGATTGAATAAATTGCATCTAATCTGTTGCGCTCAGCACACTGATTGAGGCTTAAGTTCTCCCCTCCCTCCTTTTTTAAAAAATATAATTCATAGACTTTATTTTTTAGAGACGTTTTTAGGTTTACAGAACAATTGAGTGGAATTTATAGAGAGTTCCCATAGAGTCCCTCACACCCTTTCCTCTCAGGTGGTACATTTGTTACAAAAGTGATATAGTGTTATAACTGAAGTCCATTGTTTACATTAGGGTTCACTCTTTGTGTTGTATATTCTATGAGTTTTGACAAATGTATAATAACGTGTGTTGGCCATTACCGTATAATGCAGAATAATTTCAACCCTTGAAATACATGTCTTTGTGCAGACATGTGTTTTCATTTCTTATTTCATTTCCTACCTAGGAGTAGAATTGCTAGGATGTATGGATAAACTTATGTTTATTTATTTATTTTTTTTGCGGTACGCGGGCCTCTCTCACAGTTGTGGCCTCTCCCGTTGTGGAGCACAGGCTCCGGACGCGCAGGCTCAGCGGCCGTGGCTCACGGGCCCAGCCGCTCTGGGGCATGTGGGGTCTTCCCGGACCGGGGCATGAACCTGTTTCCCCTGCATCGGCAGGCTGACTCTCAACCACTGTGCCACCAGGGAAGCCCATTATGTTTAATTTTTTAAAAAACCTGCCGAAAGGTCTTCTGCAGCAGAGGCATCCTTTAAAATTCCCACCAGGATCGTCTGAGGGTTTCAGTTTTTCCACATCATCACCAGTACTTGTTACTGTCTGTCTTTTTGATTGTAGCTATCCTAGTGAGTGTGAAGTGATACCTCTTGGTTTTAATTTGCATTTCCACGATGACTAACGGTGATGAGCATCCTTTCATATGATTAAGGGCCATTGGTGCATTTTCTTTGCTGACATGTCTATTCAGATCTTTTTGTTGGGCACTATTTTATACCTTGGATTTGTTTTTTATCCTTTTACTTTGTCCCATAAAACTTTTTTTTTTTTTTTTTTTTAGTCCCATAAAACTTTTGATGGTTAAGTGAACACCACTCCCCTCGGTAGATTTTCTCTATTTGCCCTCATTTGAGGACTTTCTGCTTCCATTTGCTTCAACCTCAGATGCACTTGACTGATCAGTTTCACATTCCAGGGCTTGGAAGGTGATTCTGACACATCTGTGGTTCAGATCTCTGCTCCAGCTAGGCCAGCCAGCATCCCTCTGGGCAGAGGCCTCAGACTGAACTTCCTAGTGCTGGCCAGTGTAAGCTAATGATCACAAACCCCAGGAATTGACCACATGAGAATGGATCAGGGAGGAACCATTATCACCACCAAGCTATTGGGGAAGGCAATTCATGAAGGTGACTTGGCTACCCTGTTTAGGCCATTGCATTTTTAAAAGTTAGTCAAAGGAGGGATGCCGGTATGAAGCTAACAAAGTGGATTTTCTAGATTAAATTTCTGACTGACCCTAGTTTCAATTTTTAAAATTATAACCCAGTATTTTCCAAATTATATATCTTAGGCCACCAGAGGAAGGCTTTCATTTCAAATGTGGAGCTTTGCTCCACTCTTACTGTGTCCTCCAAGCCCTAGCCTAGAGTAAGGGCTTTTAAGGTGGTGGTAACAGGTGCAGAATTCGTGAGGCGGGAGAGATCATGGGGTGTCTGAGGACTAGCAGGGAGGCCAGTGTAGCTGGAGCAGAGTGATGGCAAATGAACAGGGAGAGAGGTCGGGAGCCAGGTCCTAGAGGTCTTGAGTCCCAGAAAGGACTTTGGGTTTCATTCTAAGTGTGATGGGAAGCCAGGAGGAGGTTGTGACATCATCCTGCTTGTGTTTTTAAGAGATTATGGGGGCCGCTGTGTGAAGAATAATTTAGTGGGGCAAGAATGGAGGCAAGGAGAGCAGTTAGAAGGCTGTTACAATAGGTGAAGTAAGAGGCAATGGCACCTTGGGCTAGGGTGGCAGCACTGGAGATGGTGGTCAGATTCTGGGTGTTTTTGGAAGTAGAGCCCACAGATTTGCTATTTGATTGGATTTGGGCTTTGAGAATAAAAGTCAAGAATGATTAGGGACTTCCCTGGCAGTCTAGTGGTTAATACTTCACCTTCCAATGCAGGGGGTGTGGGTTCGATCCTTGGTTGGGGAGCTAAGATCTCTCATGCCTCAGGGCCAAAACACCAAAACATAAAACAGCAGCAATATTGTAACAAATTCAATAAAGACTTTAAAAATGGTCCACATCAAAAAATCTTAAAAAACAAAAAGAATGATTCAAATGTTTTTAGCTGGAGCAATTATGTGAATGATGGCGCTATTTTCTGAAATAAAGATGACTTGGGAAGGATTAGTTTTGGAGGTAAAATTAACAGTATGAATGGATGACCTAATCTTACAGTGCAAAGACAAAAAAATTCATGTACGCAGTTCATGAATACGTTCTCATAAAAGAATCACAGAGTGTGGAACTATACAGAGTAAAGCACCCGCTTGCCTGAGTTAACCACTGGTGTGCTTTTTTTTCTTGTCCTTTTTCTGTGCATATTTTTTTTTTCTTGGGGGGGGTTATAGAATATGAATTATTCTGTGTTTAGCTTTTCTGGTTGAGACTCTCTTTTAGAGATCTTCCATGTCCGTACACATACACAGTGTATTCTTTTTAATGCCTGCAGAGAGCTCTGCTATGTGGAGATACCATGGCTTATTTACCCCGTCTCCTGTTGAGGGATATTTGGATTGCCTCAGCATAGAAGGTGCTGCAGTGATTATTTGCACACCCACCTTTGTGTGTGGGTCCCAGGAGTTCCATGGGATAGATTCCTCAAGGTGGAGTTGTTGCCAGCCTCCATTTTTTAAAGCTCTTTGACATCGACTGTTTAGGTCCTTGCATCCCTGAACAAGCCCTAGGCACTGACACGGATTCTAAAGGAAACGGGGTGGGGGGCGGGGAGAGAGAGAGAGAGAGAGAGAGAGAGAGAGAGAGAGAGAGAGAGAGAGAGATTACAATTAATTGGCTGTGTCCTAATTAGCCTTGGACCTGTCCGAAATCCTTTCTGAGCTGCAAGTTCTTACAGATAAAATGGGAGATGGGATGTGGCTTTGCCTGTATATAATAGGCTATTCTGACCTCAAATTTCAGGGAAATTACATTTGGTAGGGTGAGGAAAACAGCCTTAGTGGCCAGAGGAATATTTACAAATTATAGTCACTGGGGTTTACACATTTTTGTAGAAACCCAGAGTGGAGAAAGAGAGGAAATAGTAAGGAAAACAGCTTGGCAGTGTGGGCCAGAAGCTGTCACGGTGTGTTTATATCTGGCTCATTTCACCTCGGTTGGAAGGCACAGAATGCTACAGAGGGTGAGCTTGGAGACTGGGCAGTGCTTACTATATTTAGAAAGAGGAGATTCCTGGGGCTGGGGGTGTCTGTGTGTGTGTGTGAGTGTGTGTGTGTGTGTGTGTGTGTGTGTGTGTGTGTGTGTTTTCTTTGCCAGATGGACAAAGGGTTGAGGGGCTTGGGAATTCTGGATCAAACCTTGTTAACTGGCTGGCTTCTCTGGGCCAAGCCAGTAGCTAAGGTTTGACTCCTGCTGCTGCCACACAGGAAAAGCCAAAATAAACCCCATTTTACATGGTTTGTAAAAACACCACAGGTAGGTTTCAAAGCTCATCTGATCTTGCTATCAAATGTGCTTTTAAGTTTATTCCAGGCTGATTTGAACACTTTGAAAATATGAACTGGCTTCTCCCGTGAGACTTTAGATAGATTTCCAGGCAGATTGAGTTGAACTTGAGGCTGTTTCTGTGCCACAGAGACTGTCAAGCAGATAGGACCCAAACCGTAACAGATTCCTGACTGCATATCTCACTATTACACTTGTGGGTCAGGTGTAGAAGATGATTATCAGTTGAGCAAATGCAATAAAATTAAAAAGCATTTTTATTTTAATTCATACCTATGTTTCTTTTTCAAAAGTTTATGTCAGTAAGTAATACCTATAAATAGTACACAATTTAGAGGGAACAAGAAGGAATGTGAGCATCCTCAAATTTCTCCTGTCTCCAAATCCTTAGTTGTTCTACTGCAGGCAACATTTTACCCATTCTTGAATATTTTTCAGATATAATTTATGCATGTGCCAGCAAATACAGATTTATATATTTCTCCAGTAGCATACCATATGCACTGTTTTGCATATTTTTGCATTTTGCACGATTTTAATGTATTTTGAATATTATTCAACATTGGTACGTATAGAGCGAATTCATTTTTAGCATCGCATTGTATTGCACTGTATGGACATAACATAGTTTATTTAATCAGTGCCCAAATAGTAGACATTTAGATGATTTCCAACCTTTTACCATTGTAAGCAATGCCGCTGTGAACCTCCTGGTACCTGTCATGGGCATATGAGTGAGTAGATCTGTAGGATGCATTCTAGAAATGGAACTGCTGGGCCAGAGGGTATGTACATTTTTCATTTCAATGAATATCTCATAGGAGTGTTTCTGAAAAGCTCTGAGTGAACTGAAGTTTATAAATCACATTTTAGAGTAGAAAGGAAACTCACTATTGGGTTTATTATAGGGTGGCGTCTGTAATAAAGCAACACTTAGAATTTTCTCCATTTCCTACTCCCCGGTTTGTGTGTACTGTTCATTCTGGGATCAGAAGTCACAACAAAGTTATTCCCTAAAATGAGACAGAGCTGGACTGGGGATCACTTGCATGCGGGGCGCCAGAGAGCTTGTTTGTGGTTCTAGTGAGGGTGCTGTTGAGTTTTTATCTTTGTGCAGTGTGCGCATTATTTCGGAAGTTTGGCAGGTGTAAAGGAGGGCAGTCTCCCACCTTTGGTGACTGGAGACCGTGACTTTGGGCCAGTAGGCACACCTTGTCTGTCTGCGAAGCTTCTCTGGGGAGTGGCGAGGGAGCTGGACGCTTTTGTCCTCTCTTCTGGCTGCCTCTTTAGCAGAGCTTAGCACTTCCCCTGGTGGAAGGCACGTGTTGGCTGTGGTCTCTATTCCAGTGCCTGGGACTGCTCATGGTGGGGTGGAAGGCTCCTGGTAGTGGAGCTCTGGGACAGGGCGGGCATAGTCCCTGCTCTTCAGGAGGCCAGGGAAAAACAGACAGTCCATAGTACAATGATTCCTATCAGTTTAAAAGGGTCTCTGGGGGAGGGAGCAGAGAACTTGGGGAGAGGCAAGTGAAGACATCAAGTCCAAGGAAACAGTGTTCCTAACCATCAGTCTTTTAAAACCACCTAGGTTATTTCTGCCCCACCTTTACCACTTGTATTTATTTTGAAAAAGTCTACTCATTAAAAATTACGTTTATTTCAAAAGGGAACTTTATAGCATTCTGAAATCATAGGTTTGATGTGGTTAGCAATATATTTTTTTCTAGAATATCTTTAAATAGTCATTGAATCATAATCATTAAATTGAACAATATTTGTCATTGTATCATCTAAAATAGTCCTATATTTTACCAGTGATTTGAGCTCCACTCTGCTTCGCACTGCCCTGAAGCAGAAGTGTATGAGAGAACGGACATCATGCGGCCATGATGCCGGGAGGGGAGAGGAGGGAAGGGCAAAGATGTGCTTCTCCTGGGCTTCCCTGGTGGCGCAGTGGTTGGGAGTCCGCCTGCCGATGCAGGGGACGCGGGTTCGTACCCCGGTCCGGGAAGATCCCACATGCCGCGGAGCGGCTGGGCCCGTGAGCCATGGCCACTGGGCCTGCGCGTCCGGAGCCTGTGCTCCGCAACGGGAGAGGCCACAACAGTGAGAGGCCCACGTACTGCAAAAAAAAAAAAAAGGTGTGCTTCTCAGACTAAGGTACAGGTGTGCAGGGTAGGTGGCATTGTGCCAGGGAGTATGCAGAGCAAGTGGCAGGGACTACACTTTACTGAAAATCTGTTTTACTCAATGGAATCGTTATTTGAATATTCAAACAAATGCCCATAAATTATAGAGGAGAAATCAAGATTCCATGGCACTTTTCATGGGAGACCTGCTGGTGTGGCTGAAGGGGAGAACGTAGTCAACAGTGGACAGAGGAGGGAGGAGCAGGGGTGTCCCCAGGGTTTCTGTCTTAGGGCTTGGGGCACTGGCTGAACTGTGTACCCCAGGAGAAGAACCGTGGTGTGTGATGGGGGATACAGGGTTAAGTGTCCTTGCTGAGTTGTTTACATGGGACCTACAGGTAGAGATACCTTCCAGGTGGTGGGGAGCACAGGTCAGGTGCTCTAGAGAGAGATGGGGGTACTGCTGTAGGTTTGGGTTTCACCAGATGCTATTAGAGGTCCAGGCAATGGTTCTCCATCTTAGCTGTCCATTGAAATCCCCTCCAGGTAGATGAGTCTGGGACTCATCCCCGGAGATTCTGATGTAATTGTGTCTGGGCTGCAGCCTGGGCCTGGGGAATTTTAAAGGTTCTCCAGGTACTGCTAATGTGCAGCACAGGTAGAGAACCACTGGCACAGAGTAAGAGGAGAGAGTGGGGGCTGAAAATGTGGGGAATATCCACATTCCGCAGAACAGGTGGGTAGAATAGGGATGGAGAGATTTGTTCTGATTAAGGACGAGGTGTGTCCTCCTGGCAGTTTGGGTGAGGGCTTGCTCGAAGGTCTTTGGATTTGCCCTTTGGAGGTGAAACTAGAGAAATCAGTTTAAGTGCGAGGGTGATAAATATTCACCTTCCGATATGATTCTGAGGAATAAATGAGATTCTTGTAGGTATTGTGAGTAGCAGGGTAAGCAGGCCCATGGTAAGTGCCCTGTAATCGGAATGTCATTATTGTCATTTCTAGATTGTCGTTGTTATAAGGTAGTGGTTCTTAAATGTGAATGTGTGTAAGAATTTCCTTAATTGCAGATTCCTGGATTCCTCCCAAGGAGATTATGGTGCACAGGCTCTGGGGTGAGGTCCGGAAATCTGCATTCCTTGCAGGGACCTCCGCAGGTGGTTTGCATGGAGGGGGTCCTCAGACCACACATTAAGTCGAATAGGCCTGAGGAGATTCTACATAAGCCTGTCTCAGATCCTTTGTCCCCTCCTTGCAGTGCACAGCTGTGCCGTCCAGCCTCAGGTATCTGGAAGGGGAAGTTATGGCAGATCAAGGAATGATGGGGGATTGTCTCCAAAGGGTGCGAGTTCTCCCGACTTCAGAATATCTCAGCATGTGGCTCCATGCCTGGGATCCAGTTGTCCCATGAGCTTGGCCTGTGAGCCAGGACCCTTCTGTGGCATTGGGGGTCGGAGAAGCTCCTGCAGGGAAACTTCATGCTCACGGGCAGTCACAGGGCATACATTTTCCCACAGTGAGTCCTGTCAGGGTTAAAGTCATTTGGGGTCAGAGCTTGTAATTACGTTGCACATTTTTTTTCTCTAAAAACCTTGAGGAAGCATAATGAGCTGTCTGAGCTGTTGCACAGCTAGGTGGGATTCTTGTCTTGGGGAGAGCAGTAGAGGGACTGGCGGATGGTCCTGGAACGTGAGGTGCCCCAAACCCAGAGAAGGCTCATCTTCACCTGCTGCCTCAGAGCTGCCCTCGGGCAACTCATTTCTGGCAACAGCTCCTCCTTATCTCTGTTCTGATCTCAGCTGGTTTTCAGCCTCTGTGGGAGGGCTGGGTGACAAAGCAGACCGCAGCCACTGATGGTGGGACCCCGGGGTGTTGGGCCCTGCAGCTTTCCTGCCACCTATTGTATCTGACTAGTGCCTTGAGATGTTTGACACAAATCCTGCCCTGGGCCGGTACCCAGCAGAGCATCAGTCTCACAGCTCTGGCTGTGGGAGGTATGGAGGCCAGGCAAGCCCTGGGGATGGATGCCTCGCCCAGTCCCGGCTGCGCCCGAGGCATCTGGTCCTCTGACCAGGCCTTGGAGACTACAGATGGCTTTGCTTGCTGCTGTCTCCCGGCCCTCTGATCGAAGCCGCCCTGAGCTCAGTGTGCAAGGTCAGCAAGCTACCACTGTTGCCAGCTCTGTGTAGCGCTACAAGATGGTTCTGTCTCCGGAAAGAAATCCCATTTCCTCTTTACAGAGCCAGCATGCTTGGAATCAGTTTCCCAGCAGGGAAGCTCTGCTCCATTGCATAGAAAATTGGAGTGGAACTGAGAGCTTTTGGCCCCCGTGTCTTTTGGGATCTGTCTTTGGCTTGCTTCCTTCTCCCCCACCTCTTCCGGCTGGCATGAGTTCACACCATACTGCAATGAAAAGACAACCCAACAGGGCTTGGGGTTTTTTTTTTTTGAGGCACAGAGTTCAAGCGTAAAGATGGTCATCAACTGACGAGAACCCAAAATTGGCTCGTTTTCACAAGTTTCAGTTCTGAATGTTGGGGTCTCATCTTCCCCCTCCCCTCAAATCTGGAGAACTGAGTCTCTTTAAGAAAGAAGATTGAAATGCTTTTGGTGGTTATCTTAAATGAAAGACTTGTGAAATGTTACAGAGGAGGAGGATGATGACTCATGTCTCTTACTGTGACACCTCAAGCAGCCAGATACTGAGCTTCTCAAATGTGCCAGCATGGGGTTAGGCAATGGTGGGCAGAGACCTTGGAAGTCCTGTCTCAGGATTTTTTAAAGCACCTTAATGAGAAATATAATTCACATACCACACAGTTCACTCATTTACAGTGTACAGTTCATGGCTCTTAGTATGTTCACAGAATTTTTCATCCATCTCCACAAGTAGTTATAGAATATGTTTGGTCATCATCCCCCAAAGAAACCCTGCACTCCTTAGCCATCATCCCCAACATCCTTTCCATTCCCCCCAGCCCTAGGCAACCACTTTCTCAGGATTTTAACCCATGGTCCAAAGTGTGGTGCTCTCCTGTCTGCTTTGTCCTTAGGTCGTGTTAAGCTACACATCCTTTTCCTTCAGTGCGTTCAAACAATTTGCGCTTCTCCAGAATGCTGCAGTTTCAGTGCCAGGGTGTTTGAATCTGGAACTCCTTCTCTGTTCTGTTCACCCCCCACCCCCGACAAATGTGCTACTGCGGCAGGACTAATTCACACTCATTCCTGAGTGCATGTAGGTCTCTGGTTAGGACTTCTCTTATCCTGTCTTTCTCTGGGTTTTGATCTTACATTGGAGAGAGTAATCTCCTGGTGTTAAGTGGGAAGGAACACCCAATATCCAGTAGGTAGATTCCTTTGTTTTGAGCTGAAGAGAGTAACATCCTTTATTTCTACAGAGGAAAAAATTTCAGTGATACACTGATTTGGATAGTCACATTTGGAGGGTTTTAGCTTTTATTTTAGGAACTGTTGGTAAAGAAGTAAGTTTCATAGGTGCTGAAATGGCAGTGGTTTGGGGCTGTCTAAGGTCTTAACATGAAAGTCCTTCCCTACAAAAGACCTTGTATTGTTCTAGGAAATGCCAGCCCAGATGTAGCTAACACATTCTCTACCATCTGTTTGTTTTCTCTTTCTCTCAGTTGCTTCTGTCCCTTCTTTCTCTTTCCC
>NW_006793908.1:600479-612988 GCF_000442215.2 Lipotes vexillifer
CAGTTGCTTCTGTCCCTTCTTCATCTTTCCCTTCTTTTTTCCTCTCAGTCTTTCACTGTGCCCTCCCCCCATTCCATTTTGTCTTGCTAAAGGGCCAAAAAAGTGACTGATCTCTAACCTCTTGATTTGGGGGAAAACAAAGACTTTTGTGAAGGGAATGACCTGAAACCAGTTTCCAGAGTTTTAGGGCTGTAGTTAAAAAGACTTCTAGATTTGAGGTGACTGTGAATCTGTAGAACCGGGAAGAAATGTGGGCTATCAGTGGTCCCATCTTGTAGAAAACACTGTATGGGGTCCCCTTTCCTGTTACACTTCCTGTGTTAGGTTCCAGAGGTGAAAGGATGCTCAGAACCAGAGAGGGTATAGAACGGCTGGCCAGCTGGTTAGCTGCTCTGATGGGGACCTTATTTTTTTCTTCTCTAATGGGACCTGATGGCAAGCCTCATTTTTTATCATTGAGATGGGGGTGCTGTTAAGATTGTCTTCAACAAAAGTGGGTCAGTGATTTATATTTCACGAAAATAAATTTGGGGACACTGAATGAGAGCATGGTATTTGGGTTAGTTGAATAGGTCCAGATATAATTATGTATATTTATAATGCCAATTAGGGACCCAGAAACCTATTTAGGATAGGTTAGGAAAGTGGGTATGAAATCTGAGTCTTTACCAGTAGAATCTCTGGAAACAATTTATTTTGGACATATGTAAATGAGACCTGGATCAGATAGCTTCCATCTCTCTCCCTCCAGATGACAATCCCATGGTTCACAAAGTCGTTAACATGAAAATAGCAGGATGCACCTTCTACCTTCTTCTGAGGTGTATATGCCTGGCCTTTTTCATCATGTAAGCTAATCATTAAAAAAACAAAACAAAACAAAACAAAACAAAACAAGCTTTCCAAAAACAAACTTGTAATTTTTTTTTTCTGATTATACCAGTAATGCATGTTGATGAGAGATAACTTAGAAATTACAGGTGAATAAAATGCAAATCATACCAATAGTACTGATTAGAGATACTCATTTTGGTTTTTATCATCTTTTCTACTCAGGTTATGATCATCTTTCCATATCATTACCCACTCTCTGAGATTGTTTTTAGTGGCTCTGTAATATTCCATGTGCACTGTTTCAAGACTTACTAATGACCTACTTTTGGACAGTTAGGTTGTTTCTCTCTTTTTTCCATGATCATTAACCAATCTATAATGAACTTTCTTTTAGCTATGCCATCATTAGCTCCTTAAGTAAATTTATATAGGCTGTCCCATTTCTTTCCATATCTTTAAGAGTCAGCTCCCATCTCTCTACTTGTTCCCTTTTTTTCCCTGCCGGTTGAGCAGAACCTTGGAGACAAAGAGAAGATGTCTTTTTAGAGTTCCACAGAATGAAGAGTCCCATATGTTGAATGCATGTGGTTACATTCATTTGAACAATAATAATGGTAGTAGCATGTTTGCCACCATGTAACTGTTTATTATATGTCAGAACCTTTTTTTTTTTTTTGTAGTACGCGGGCCTCTCACTGTTGTGGCCTCTCCCGTTGTGGAGCACAGGCTCCGGACGCGCAGGCTCAGCAGCCATGGCTCACGGGCCCAGCCGCTCCGCGGCATGCGGGATCTTCCCGGACCGGGGCACGAACCCGCGTCCCCTGCATCGGCAGGCGGGCTCGCAACCACTGCACCACCAGGGAAGCCCTGTCAGAACCTTTTGTTACGTGTTTTACAAACTTTATTTCATTGCACCTTCACAACAGTATTATAGGTATGTACTAATACCCCAATTTATAGACTGGAAAACTTGAGACACAGAAAGCAAAAGTAATTCATCCAAGTAAAAAGTATTGGACTCAGGATTGGAACCTCTATCCACTGTGAACTCTTTTGCTCTCAACCAGTGTTATGCTGCTGACTATAATCTTAGCCCATTCCCTTAAATCTTCTGTTTCTTCATTTATAAAGTGGGGATAATAGTGCTTGCTTGAGAACATTATAAGGGTTAAATGAGCTAGCTGTGAACAGCACCTGGGCCCAAGTCACTGCAGCTATTGCTACTCTAATGACTGATTCTTTCACCTTTTGTAAGGTAGGAATAATATAGATATTTTAAAAATTGTCTTTGTGCAGTGTCTACATCTGAGTCTCTGGCTTTCTCACTGGAGATGAACCCATGTATTAGGGATTATCTCTAGAAATTAGACTGGGCTTCATACTCTGGTCATTATTATAGAGATGTCTTTGTTTTACACACATCCACTCACAAGATTCTGCAGCTTCTTCAGGATTGTTTGGGATGCTGGCTTGTCAGAAGCCATTCTAAAAGTAACACATCCCATGGGTGCCTGTCCCACCTCACCCCTAGCCTCACTACCCAGAGGTGAACACCTTCACTTTTTTGAGCAGGCAGCTGACTTCTAACAGGGAGCTCTGTCCTTAAGTCTAACCTAAGTATCTGTTGCAGGACTGGACACTAGATAAGTGTTGGTGTTAAGTGGAGGTTGGTGATCTCCATCCTCTGGTCATGAGTTACTCCCGTTTCGAACTCCAGTCCTTTTATTCCCCCCCGCCCGCCACCTCCCCATCACTCTTGTCTCTCAGCAGACTTGAACACTCAGGCGGTTCTGAGGAAAACAACAGCACACGACATTATGAGACCATATCTAGGCTGGCTTCTCCGGGGATTCAGGACAAGGCACTTTCTAGCCATAGCACCTTTCCATTGCTTGGAACACCTTTGCTACAGCTCTTCATGGGGTCGGCTTTTCCTCCTTCAGGTTTCAGCCAAAGGTGCCCTTAAAGAGTCCTCCCCGACCACGTGACCCCCTCCTCTGTGCCGTTACCCCATTTTATAGGTAGTGTACCTGTCCCGCCCTTTAAACTCCCCAGTGCGTGTTGAATGAATGATATCAAGTGTCCCTTCAAAGAGCCCGACCACTTGACTGTGTGTTCTGAAAGCAACTCTTAAGTGTTCATGGCCTCAAGCATCTCTTGGTTCTCTTTAGATTTTATTTTGTTTAAAGAGTCCTTCTTGGACAGATCAGATGTGACTGCTCTGATTGGATGACAATCCAGTCTACCTTTGGGGTAGCACAGGAAATGATGATGAGTTAGAAAAAGCAAGAATCAGAACGAAGAGTTGATTGATGCTTCACCCGCCTCCTCCTTGCTGCCCATCCGTCTGTCTGTGCTGGCTCTTTTTCTCTCTTAGATCTTTCTTTACCTCTTTATCTTTATGTTTATGAGGCAGAGGAAAGGAAAGAGAAATCTAATGTTTTAACATCTGTGTCATAAGTAGCACCAAGCAAGAGGCCTAGGTCCCCTTGGCTGGGCCAGTTAAACCTTCTATGAGGTGATTCTTTTCATAATCTTCACACCTAGAAGAAAGGGACTTACAGCTGATTCTTAATCAACAAGGCTGTTTGTTCATGTCTTTTTCTTTAAAAAGAGAGATTTTGAAAATTAGGGTAGTCTCTGTACCCTCTCATTTAAAGGTGTTACGTTTTAATAATCATTTTAGTTAAAGTAGCACAAATGGGAAGGCATCCTTTATAAGCCTGATAATCAATTTTAAAAGACTTGTTTTTCATATTCCTCTAAAAAGATTAAAAAAAAATATTTCTTTTGTTCACGTTGCAGGCTGTTTGCTGACAGCGTTTCCAGCTGGAACCACATTGTTCTCCCAGGGTATCACTCCCACCCAGGCATACTGTCTGTAGAAAATTTTTCTGAAACCTTGTAGTGACTTTTTTACAAGATTTACTATCACTTCATTTGGATAGTTTTATGTGGACAAATGGGTCTTAACAGGAATCAGCCAACAAAAGACAGTGCTTCCCGTACAGTCCTTTACTTTCTAGGACTGCTGTCTTGCTAAATAGAATTTAAGCACGAGCATCAGTTTCTTGTTCCTGTCTTTCTTGGGCTCTGTCTCTGTTTTGTGTGGAAAGCCACCGTTCTTAGATATTTAATTTAGGAGTGGGCAGGGAGAGAGAAGAAACAGCATCACGTCTCTCTGTGTGCACACATATGCCCTGCTTGGCGACATCTGAGCACTAGAGACTCACTGACCCACATTCTTTCCCTCCCTCCCTTGCAGTGTACTGACTGTGCAGGGCTCTGGTGCCACAGTTACTTCTAAAATGTGTTGCCAAATGCAGAAATCTCTGTCCCCACTCACTCTCAGTTGTTGGAAATGAGCTCATGACCTAGAGTCACAGAGCATTGTGGCAGTGCTTTCGGCATCCAAATCCTTGGAGGTGGCCAGGGAATGCACAGGATCATGGAGGATTCCAGAAAGTCCTGAACCTGAAACACCAGCGGGCCCGTGTTTTCCCGACTGTGCACCATGCCCTCTGCTCCCTGCTGATTTCTGCTGTCTTCATAAATAATAACAGAGCTCTTTCCGTGTCAGAACCTTTTCTCTGTTTTGCTAACAAGCTGTTTCTGAAAGTATTTTTAATCTGTTTTGGGGGCACATCCACGTCCACAGCTTACGTTCATTGAAGGGGAAAGTTCGAGGCCGGTGTGGGAGAGCCCCTGAAGACAGCAGGTGCTCTGTGGGCTGGATTTGGCCAGTTTTGTAGAACAGCACGAACCAACCCCTGCCCTGGAGTCTCGGGGCATAAACAGGACATGCTGCGTGACCTGGAGGTCTGACATTCGTTCCTTTGCTCTTCCACAGGAATGACAAGGCTGAGGCTCGTTGCCGAGCAACCTTGGACATAATAGAAGCAAGAGAACTCACCCACTGGCTGTTACATTCCCTTTGCCTTTTTCCTCTGTTTTCCCTTGGAGGCTTGAGGGTTACTAGTTTTTGGTGGGAGGAGATCAAGTGTACTAATTTGAAAGACTGACTGTGAGAGTCTTACTGTTTTAGCCTCACTGGTCTCAGCTCTAATCAGATAACTCGGCCTTAAATGAGAAGGACAGCTCTCAGGGAGCCCCACATTCCGGGAGCAGCTGGGGGAAGAAGGGCGAGCTTCCCCTGCTGTCAGCTGGGACGTGGAGTGTTGGTGAGGTACTTTGCTGACTGTGAAGGCAGCTTTTGTTATCACCATCCTTGCAGTTGGTTTTCATAAAGCACATTGTAGACATGACGATTCCATTCCACTCTGACCGTGCCAGACAGGCCACTCTCTATCTCGAGGGAGGGAGGACCTTCCTGCTTACGCAGGAAGAGAATTGATTGTAGTCTGGAGCTGGAAAGCCCAGGGATGTTCTGACTTCCGACCAGCCCGGGTCCCGTGGCTCACACGGTGTCTGTAGGCCCCAGTCTCTCTGCATCTCTCCATGCTGTTTTCCTATAGGTTGATGCCATTCTCAGCCTCTTCCCTCATGTTGGCAAGAGGACCTGTGGCCAAGAGTTCGAACCGAAGCCCTGAGCGTGGTTCTCATTGGCTTTTTGTTGAGTCACGTGCACATCCTTGAGATAATCCTTGAAGCTCCCCTGGCCTGATCGCAGAGTGGAGTCAGCAGCATATGAGATACATGTTCCAAGTGTCAGGAATGGATGGTTTCCCAGAGGAATATTAGGGTGCTGTAAATACAGAAAAAGAGGGGATAGCTGCTGGGCTGCCAGGGCAACAAAATTCCTCCACCCTGGCCTGCATAGATTGAACAGGGTCATCCAGGGAAGAGAAAGGGCTCTGCTTCCCAAATATCTCATGGTTCTTGGCCATGTTTGGATAAGTTAATTTGGGCTATCAGGCTATTTTTAAGTAAAGTAACCCTGGAAATTCAGATTTGGAGGGCAAGAAATGAGACAGTTAGGAAGCCCTGGGGACCACCAGGATTGGGCAGACCATGGGCAGCTGAGAATAGTGTTTGGGAGCCACGTGCCTAGTGAGCAGGGCATGGGGTGTCCGGTGGATAGGAGGGTGAGAGGGGACTGCCCCTGCTGGGACAAACTCTAAGAAACACAAAACTCTGTATGAGAACTATTAAGTAACGTAGCAGATCCATAACCTCCCAGGCAACAATTGATTATCTTACAGCCCAGCCAGTATGCGAAAATAGTTCTCCATTTTCCAGAGCCTGTTTCCCCTTGTGATACTTAAGATTTGGGAAGCAGAATATATCCTGTAGCGCTTGTTTTGGATCTGCTGATGGCTAGTTTAGTGGATTAGATGACAAGGATCAGCGAACTTTTTCTGTAAAGAGCCAGATAGTGAACGTTTTAGGCTTTGTGGGCAACATACAGTCTCTGTCGCATAGTCTTCTTTTATGCCTTTTCTTTTTTCTTTTACAACCATTTAATAAGGTAAAACCCATCGTGGCTCAGGGGCCACAGTTTG
This sequence comes from Lipotes vexillifer, assembly GCF_000442215.2. NCBI lineage: Eukaryota > Metazoa > Chordata > Mammalia > Artiodactyla > Lipotidae > Lipotes > Lipotes vexillifer. The sequence goes on from NW_006793908.1 coordinate 606,776, forward strand.
CTGAGCCCCAGTATGGGTTGTGGAGTCAGACCTGGGTTCCATTCCTATCCATGTTGCTTGTGAACTGTGTGGGCATTTTAACCTCTCAGAGACTCAGTTGTCTGAGTTTTCTCATCTGTAAAGTTAAGTCTGATAGAAGTACCCACCTCATCAGGTTATTGTGAGGATGGCTCAGAAAGTATTGGCTCCTTGGAATCATGATGGTGACCCTTTGCCACTACACAGAATACTCTGGGACTGTAGTTTTCTTATCTTTAAAATAAGGGTTTAGAGTAAATGATTGCTAAATTTCCTATTTGGTCTATAGTTCTGTGATTATAATCTCAGGTTAAAAGAGACGATGTACTACTATTAAATTTGCCACAGATATTTCCTAAAAACAGTTTGAATTTCATTGGTGGGCACAGTGGGTTGAAAGAGATTCATAAGACGTTTTTAGAGGTACCTTCTTCCTCTTTTGATGCCTGCTTTTTCTCTGTTCTGGACAACTCATCATCAGGTTTTGAGAACTTGGTGCCAATCTCAGTTTCATTTCTGGTCTGTTCAGGAAGCGACCCACATTTTAATCCATATTTGGCAGTAACCGAAATAAATTGTCTTGGTTCATTATCAAAATGCAGAATATGTACTTGTTTTGCTTCCAGCCTGAAATTCCCTCCTTATCCATTTTTTCACTACATTCCAGTTCATCAGCCTATCAAGGCCTCTTATTAAAGCTGGAAGGAGAATTGTTTTTTTTTTTCTGTATATCAGAGAGAATGTTAGTATTGTGGATTTCTGTTTGTTGAACTTGGTGGATGGATGTCAACCTATTACCTGTACTTCGTACAGGCAAATTATGATGGAATGGATACAAATCACATGACCTTTCAAATCCTCAGTATCCTGCAAGCTCCCACCTTCTTTAAGTCTTTGCTCAATTGACACTTTTTCGGTGAGGTCTAACCTGGCAGCCCCTCCCATCCTACTTCTCCATTCTACTTTTTCCTGTAGTATGTTTCTCATTCTAACATACTATATAATTTATTTATTATGGTTTCTTTTTTGTCTGTCTCTCCCTACTAGAATGAAAACTGTATAAGGTCAAGGATATTTATCTTTGTTCACTTCTGTATTCCCCGTGCTTTGAATAGCATCTGGTACGTAAATAAATATTTGTTGAATGAATGAATGAATGCTTTGGTTCCTATATTGGAATGTTTACTGCATCCTGTTCTCCCTTGCCTAGAAACTGATGAGACTTGGGTTGGAATATCGACTCTGCCACAAATTGCCTCTGTCTTTGAGCAAATCATTTAATCTCTGAGGACTGTAGTTTTCTTATCTTTAAAATAAGGGTTTAGAGTAAATGATTGCTAAATTTCCTATTTGGTCTATAGTTCTGTGATTATAATCTCAGGTTAAAAGAGACGATGTACTAGTATTAAATTTGCCACAGATATTTCCTAAAAACAGTTTGAATTTCATTGGTGGGCACAGTGGGTTGAAAGAGATTCATAAGACGTTTTTAGAGGTACCTTCTGCCTTCCCTAAAACAGTTCTCAAGTATTATAGTCTGGCTGCTTTCAAGAACCTTTTTTTTTTTTTTTTTTTTTTTTTCGGTACGCGGGCTTCTCACTGTTGTGGCCTCTCCCGTTGCGGAGCACAGGCTCTGGACACGCAGGCTCAGCGGCCATGGCTCACGGGCCTAGCTTCTCCGCGGCATGTGGGATCTTCCCGGACCAGGGCACGAACCCGTGTCCCCTGCATCGGCAGGTGGACTCTCAACCACTGCGCCACCAGAGAAGCCCAAGAACATTTTCACTAGCCCTTTTAGGATAAGGTGCAGATGTCTTGATAGTACTTTCTGAGCCCTGTGTCCTCTGGCCCCTGCCTGTGCCTCCAGCTTCACATTGCCTTCATGTCTGTGCTCTGTGTTCCAGTCCTCCTAAATTTATTTTGGTTTCTCCAGTGGACGATGGGTTCAGCCCATTGAATATTTCTGTTCTTTCTGCCTGGTATCCCTGGTGCCTTCCCCATCCCCTTTGGCCATCGCCTACACATACTTTGGATCTCAGTACACAGTGGGTATGGACTTAGGAGGGATTGGCAATAGGGTTCCTAGTAGTAGTGAGATTCTACTAGGAATCTCACTAGCTAAAGCAGAGACTGAAAAGGCCTGAGTTTGCTCAGGAACCATAACCAGTCTGGGTTGGCTGGAGCATCTGTGCAATAAGCATGCCGGGGTTTTGGGGATTAGACTATAGAAGACTTGGGTGCCACAGTGAAGAGACTGTCTTCATTTAGTGGATACTGGGAAGCCAGTGTAAGTGTTTTGAGTAGCACAGTGACATAATCAAAGCTATATGAACTAAATAGCACAGATGTACATCTAAGAGCATTGAAAACATCATTTCCCTAATCCCTAAAGCATACTTGGGGGCATAAATGCTAGGGTTCCTGTTTTGCAGTTGGGGAAAAGCTGGGACACATAATGATTAAGGGACTTATTTTAGGCGTCATAGAAAAGCAGTGACTTAGCCAACAAGTATCTTTATAATTAGATAGCATTGTAATCTGCAAGATTGATGAATGTTGCAAGTGGCTTCGTTCATTTTTCAAGTGGGTAGCAAGGTGAATAGTTGTGTGAGTGTCTCTCAAAGGTGACTGACTCATAGGTGTTTCTGGAATCTTTGGCAGAGGCTTGGATTCTGTTTAGGTGATAACCGGATCCTCTGAGGGTGGATAAAGGATGCTTCATTGTGTCATAGCTGTTGTCGCCCTACGTGGTTGCTATATGTGTAGATTTAGCAAAGTCAAGGAGCAGATAGATGCCAATTTCCTCTCCCGGCTAGTTTAGGAAGAGTTCTTTCACAGCAAGCCTCGTCTGTGATTCCAGTTTACTTAAGCTTTAAGGGAGGTATTGGGTTTTGCAGCTTCATTACAGACTGTGTTTTTTTTTTTAATTTACTTTACTTTATTATTTTATTATTTTATTTTTTGCGGTACACAGGCCTCTCACTGTTGTGGCCTCTCCTGCTGCGGAGCACAGGCTCCGGACGCGCAGGCCCAGCGGCCATGGCTCAAGGGCCCAGCCGCTCCGCGGCATGTGGGATCTTCCCGGACCCGGGCACTAACCCGTGTCCCCTGCATCGGCAGGTGGACTCTCAACCACTGCGCCACCAGGGAAGCCCTACAGACTGTGTTCAAAGCTGGGTTTAAAAATACAAGGCATCAGTGGTATAATTGATGATCTCCAAAGACTAATTCCCAGCCTGCGTTGGGACAGTGCGTCTCAACCTTCAATGCTCATCCAAGTCGCCTGGGGACCTTGTTAAAATCAGGTTCTGATATAGGGCTTGGAACTCTGTATTTCTCACAGGCTCCCAGTTGATGTTGATGCTGTCAAGTTGCAAGGGAAAGACCTGGATCTCCCTTCGCCTGAACTTTCTTCCTTTCCTCTCTTCCCCAGCCTGCCTCCTTGGTGTCTCAGACACTTGTCTCCATTTTGTGGCTGCTAGTATTTGCCACCAAGACTCATTGTTTAGCTTGTGACTACCTCGGTAGCCAGAATGGTCTTTGCAAAGTAAAAATCTGATCATGTCACCTTACTGTTTAAATCCTTTTAGCGGCCCCCAGTGCACCCCCGTATCCTGGTCTGGCCCATTTGCCTTTCCAGTTTCATCTTGTACCATCTTTGCATTTTCCAGCTGTGAGGTGCCTTTTCTGACCCCTTTGATGCTCACGTGCCTCCCATCACAGGGCCTTGGCACACACAGTTCCGTCTAATGCTGCCCTCCTCTGCCTCCTTGCCCCTAACTACTACTCCTTCAAATCTCAGCTCAAGTGCTGCTTCCTCTGGAAGCTGCCCCAGGCTTCCCTGTTCAGTGACCTTCTGCCTTGGCCTCTTAGGCCATTGCCAGGCCCCTTTGGTCTCTACGTGGGGTCAGCAGCAAGGAAGCGGGGCGTTTGGCTGGGGCCTAGCTGGATATTATGTTCCAATAGTCCACTCAGTTCAAGCATCGTGCATCGTTTTAGGAAGTAGATTGCCCAAGAGCTGCTTTGCAAAAACACTCTGCCTGAGTGGTGATGGCGAAAGTGTTCTTCGTAGTGTGAAGGAGGAAGAGGAAGAGCACAGAGTTTCCACTAGGAACCAAGTCATGTCATCTTAAGCTGGCTTTCAGGGCTGTTGTTTGTGTGCATGCACTCGGTGAAATGGTCCTGTGTCCCCCTCTCTGCTCCCATGCTTCTCCTTTTTCTGTTGTTCTTGCAGTTTTATAATTGCAGAAACTATATCCCAAAGAAAGCAATTGCCTAGCTCAGGGCTGTAGGACATAAGGCTGAGCTGAGAGAAGAATCCAGATGGGATTGCTCCTGGGCCTCTTCACCTGCTGTGCTGTGCTGCTCTGCATGGGGGGTGGGGTGGGGGTCTCCTTAAAGCCCAGCAGCCCTTTGGCAGCTTCCTGGGCATGCACACAGCCCTGCTGAGGTGAGGCTCTTCCTTCCCAGCTGGAATGCCTTGAAGGGGTACCCGGAATGTGTTCTGCAGCAAACCTACCAAACCTCAGTAATGTGGTCACCTTTCCTGCTGTGTCACAATTCTAACAGCAGTGAATACTATCATGAGTAACAACAGTGGGTGTTTTTTTTTGAGGTAAGATCTATCATTTATTATCCCATTAAAATTTTTTTTTTATTTGTGTACAATTTTTAAAGGTTACTTTGCATTTACAGTTATTGTAAAAGTTTGGCTATATTCCCTGTGTTGTATGATACATCCTTGAGCCTATCTTATATCCAATAGTTTGTACCTCCTATTCCCCCGCCCCCGCCATTGCTTCCCCTACACTGGTAGCCACTGGTTTGTTCTCTATATCTGTGAGTCTGCTTCTTTTTTGTTATATGCACTAGTTTGTTGTATTTTTAAGATTCCACATGTAATGATATCATTCAATATTTATCTTTCTCTGTCTGACTTATTTCACTTAGGCTAATGCCCTCCAACTTCTTCCATGTTGCTGCAAATGGCAAAATTTCATTCTTTTTTATGGCTGAGTAGTATTTCATTGTATATGTGTACCACATCTTCTTTATCCATTCATCTGTTGATGGACAGCAACTATGGGTTTAAAAAAGTATTTATTTATTTATGGCTGCGTTGGGTCTTCATTGCTGTGCGCGGGCTTTCTCTAGTTGCGGCGAGTGGGGGCTGCTCTTCCTTGCAGTGCGCGGGCTTCATTGTGGTGGCTACTCTTGTTGGGGAGCACGGGCTCTAGGTGTGCAGGCTTCAGTAGTTGTGACATGTAGGCTTCAGTAGTTGTGGCACACAGGCTCAGTAGTTGTGGCACATGGGCTTAGTTGCTCCACGGCATGTGGGATCTTCCCAGACCAGGGCTTGAACCCGTGTCCCCTGCATTGGCAGGCAGATTCTTAACCACTGTGCCACCAGGGAAGCCCACTACGGGTTTTTTTTAGAGGCATATTTTAATGTGTTCCCCCATCCCCTTTGGAGATTTGTCCTCTGTATTTTGGATTCTTCTCATAACTTTTTACGAGTTAGACTGAAGGGTGCACTTAGCTTCTAAGCTCCATGAGGACAGGGTCTGGGGCTGTATCCTCAGTTGTCTGCACATAATAGCCGCTCCACAAATGGTCATAAGGAGAAACTTATTAATTTGCAATATGGTGAGACTCCCAACCTCATCTGTCCCCCACTGACCTGATGTCCCCCACTGACCTGATCTTTCAGCAGCCCTAGCAGTGATGCTTTGAGGCGGAAAGTATTTGTACCTGTGAATTCCTGCACAGGCTTTGTTCTGCCAGCTGTAGGGAATGACACGAGCCACAGGAGCATCGTTGTAATTGGCTTCACGGCTGCTTATTGTCCTGCTTGACTCACTGGCCTGATGCAGTGGGATGCACAGTATTAAATGAAATGGCTGATCCATTGGGGCAAATCTACAGGTGGTACCTTTTTATCTTCCTCGTATCCTTGAATGCGAGCTCTGAGAGGAGCTGTGTTTATCTTGCCTTTGTCCTGCATGGTGAACCAGAGAGCTCTGGCTGCAGAATAAATAACTATAAAAAACCCAGACTAAGTGGATGAATGATGAATACATTTGTCCTAACTTAAATGTTGGGGTGCAGAGCTGGGGAGGACCATAGAGACACATAGCTTACTCACGTCTGTTCTTTATGACTCATCGGAGTACCCCCCCCCCCCCCCCCCCCCCC
>NW_006793908.1:612998-624332 GCF_000442215.2 Lipotes vexillifer
CCCCCCCCCGCCCCGCTCCTCGGCCCTTTATTTTGGGCTTCTCTTCCATTGAACTACCTTCAGAAGGCCAAGCTCTTTTTCTCTTTTCTTGTCTAATCCCATTATTTGTGCTTCGTTAATAGACCTGCTTGTGGTGGTAGTGCAGTGATTTCCTGACTTTCTGCAGTTCTTCTTGGGAACCCAGCAGCGTGTTTCCAGTGCTCACATGTGCTTGGAACCTCCTAGTCGTGTGGTGTCTGTCTGCTGGAAGGTCTTGGCATCAGAGTGAGAGGAAAGCGGGGGTCGAGTTGATGAGCCAGGCTTATTTCTTGTTCCAGTCTAAGCAAGTGTCTAGGGAGTTCCCTGGCAGTCCAGTGGTTAGGATTTGGCACTTTCACTGTGGGGGCTTGGGTTCAATCCCTGGTTGGGAAACTGAGATCCCACAACCCACGTGGCGTGGCCAAAATGAAAATAAAAAAAACCAACAACAACAAAAACAAGTGTCCAGACCTCCCCATCCTATGAGGAGCATCAGGGCACAGACAGGCTCCAGGTGGAATGTGTGTGTTTGTATGTGTGGTTCAGTCATCAGCTCACTGTAGGTGCTGTTTCCTGTGCTTGAGGCACCTTTAATTGTGTGGTTGTTGGTTGGGGCCCAGGGCTGATTGCTTTTTCTTTGTTTTTAAAATTGTTTTGACATGGCTTTAATTCACGTCTTTGGTCTTGAGCTGGGGAATTTCCGCAGGAACCTTTGAATCATGTCTTACACACCATACAGTTCTGCCTCCTGTCATCTCTAAGCTAACATCCATGCTCCTAGTGCTGTGCTGGGGAATAGTGACAGTCCTAACTAATATGTATCGATGACACCCTGCGTGGCAGACTTCTTGTAAATCCTGTACACGCTCTCAGTGAATCCTCAAAACAACCTTAGAAGGTAGTGATGCTATCACCCTTGCCACCATCTCCATTTCATAGGTGAGGAAAGCCAGGAGATCCACATGGAAAGATATTAGATGCCCTTTTTTGATAAAAACAAACAAAAGGAAACAAACTAAGCATCCTTTGAGAAAAAGGAATGGGTATCTTGCCTGAATCACAGGCATATTTTCTAGGCTGCCTGCTAAGGTATAAGATTTAGTAGAGGCTTTTTTTTTTTTTTCCCCCCCCTTTTTCTTTTTTAGAATTGTTACCAAGGAGATATATTGCCTCCGAAAGGCAAATATGATGAAGAAATCCCCCCCGCTTTTGTCTACTCCCGTGTTTGAAGAATGTCACCATACCCAACTGTTTTCCTTATAGGGAATAAGGATGGAAAGGCCTTGTCCTGAACTCTGGTGGTTAGAGTATAGCCCACACGTCTCAGGGAAACACTGCATTCTTTAAAAATGATTTAAATCCATGCCATTCATGCTCATCTGTAATGCCAGCCATTGGTTAGACTATCCATATAAGCAGTGGCCTTCAGTCTGGTGAGACTAGAGTGGGCGTGGGTCAGATTCAGTAACCTTGGAGAAAGTGGATAAAAACTGGACTGAAAAGAAGAACGTCATAGAGGATCTGTTCCCTCTTAAACCCCTGGCAGCTCTAGAGACTGTGAGCCTTGGGATGAGAAAAACTGTTCTGTGGTACCTGCTGTAAGAATGAGGCCTTTGTTTTCAATGAATGTCCAGGGAATTTTCTTTTTTTTAAATGTTATTTATTTATTTATTTATAGCTGCTACTCTTCGTTGTGGTGCACGGGCTTCTCATTGAGGTGGCTTCTGTTGTTGCGGAGCATGAGCTCGAGGCATGTGGGCTCAGTAGTTGTGGCACTTGGGCTCAGCAGTTGTGGCACTTGGGCTCAGTAGTTGTGGCACATGGGCTCAGAAGTTGTGGCTCGTGTGCTCAGTAGTTGTGGCACACGGGCTTAGTTGCTCTGTGGCATGTGGGATCTTCCCGGACCAGGGCTCAAACCCATGTCCCCTGCATCAGCAGGCAGATTCTCAACCACTGCACCACCAGGAAAGTCCCCAGGGAATTTTCTTTTTTACAGTAATGGCTACAGTTTTCTCAATTGTAGCCCAGCCCTATGATCACTGGTGATGATGGAGACAAATGGATGTGTTGAGTTGACATGTTTCAAATTTCATTTTGATTCTAGTCTTATTTTCAGAGCATCCTTTACAGAGTTGTATCCAGTCAGAAGGATTTAACTTGTTTAAGGTTTGGTCACCTTTTTGTTTTTTCTGTCCTTAATTTTAGAGGAAAGGCTCATTAGAAGTGAAATTGCTGAGATCTGGCGGTAGAATGGCAGAGAGGAAAAGCAATTATAATCATCAACCGAAGTGGCTTTAGAGTGTTTTGTGGATTGAAGTTTCTCAGTTTTATTGATAGAGAAATAGATATTGGATAAACATTTTTTAACAGCTTTTATTGAGATATAATTCACTTACCAGAGCATTGGAAATGTGGAATTAGCTCAGGGACACCTGATAGATTGTAGGCGGAGTCTGGGACTCTGGTGAGAGGCCTTGAGACTTAATAATTTTTAGGTTCAAATTGAGAGGCCCAAACTGGGGTTTGATTCTGTCTCCCCTAAGCCTCAGTTTCCTCACCTGTAAGATAGAGATAATAGTACATGCTTCTCCCTCATAGGGCCAATTTGAGGATTCAGTGAGCTAATAGTGCATATAAAGTGCTTAGCAAAGTGCTGGTTACAACCTCAGTAAACGGTGGCTTGTATAGACCCCTTAATCCAGCTTCATACAGAGATTCTCACTAAATTTGGGAACCTTATCTTTCTGGCCTGCATAGTTTTTCTGTGGTTAAAGAACAATTAATTGAATTGAAGATGCATTCTCCTGTGTCAGAGAAATAAAGTAGTTCTGTGGTACCAATTTAATCTAGAGTTACCAGATGAAATACAGGATACCCAGTTAAACTGGAATTTCAGATAAACAATGAAAATTTTGTAATGTCGGGTCAGTCCCTAATATTTGCCATTTACCTTAAATTTAACTGGTTGGGGCTTCCCTGGTGGCGCAGTGGTTGAGAGTCCGCCTGCCGATGCAGGGGACATGGGTTTGTGCCCCGGTCCAGGAAGATCCCACATACTGTGGAGCGGCTGGGCCCGTGAGCCATGGCCGCTGGGCCTGCACGTCTGGAGCCTGTGCTCCGCAGCCGGAGAGGCCACAACAGTGAGGCCGGCGTACCGCAAAAAAAAAAAAAAAATTAACTGGTTGTCTTGTATTTTTATTTGCGAAATCTGGCAACCCTAATTTAATCCCACTGTTTCCCCTGTTTGGAATCATTGTCTAACTTTATGATTACTACAAATGAGTTGAGGAATTTTGAATAGGATATAGGGATAGAATTTTATTTGCATCTCCCCTGCAGCCACCATCCTTTGTTGTTGCCAGTAGAAACCCATCATCCACTAAAACGCTCGTTGCATAGCAGCCGGACGTCTTTATTGAGAAATAAGCCAGAAGGAAATATCTCTGATGGCATTTCCTCTACTGCATGGTATTGCTGAACTTGTGGTGAGGAGGATGTTGGGAATGGAATCGCAAGAGTCCTGCAGCGACGTTTGCGGTTCACCTTGGAGGAGTTGGGGGTCCGCAGGCAGGGACTCTGGTGGCATCCAGGAAGCTGTGTTCTCAGGCTTCAGGAGCCATTTGGAAGCTTTCCCTGGGCAGGACTCCAGCAATGAGCATCCTTTGTCTGCAGGTCTAGGGAACACAGGAATACAAAAAATCCCAGTCCTTGGTAACTGAGGAATATATAGTTTCATAGAGAGATAGGATCAGCATGTACCAATAATTGCTGTAATTTACCGAGCACTTCCTTGGTGACTTTGCCTCAACACTGGTAGGTGCTTTCCATGCATTGTCCCAGTAATCCTCACAGCTTCCCTAGGAGCAAGGTCCTGTGATTATCCCCACTTTTCTGCCAGAGGAAATTGAAGCTTCGAGAATGGGATGGAGCCCGGAGCCACACATAGGTTGATCTGACTTAAATGCCTCTCTGTTCTCTCTTGTCTCCTACATCAAAAATTGCATGTATAGGTTGAATCACATGAAATTACCAATATTCTACCGACCATTTTTGACCTACAAAAACGACAATTTCATATAGTTCAACCTAATCCACAGATTTAGATGATATAGGTACACACATATACATACACACATACGCACACATATGTGTAACACAATTCATTGTTATATAACTATTACACATAACTTGCTGAGGCTGACAGGAGTGAATGAAGTATGTGGTTCAGGTTACTAGAGAGGGCTTCTGGGAAATTAGTTTTCATTTGTTCATTCATTCACGCACCACTCACTCAGTGGCTCCCTCACCAAATAGAAACTCATTGAATTCTGCCAAACATCATATTAAGCATAGAATTGAGCAGGGACTTTTTTTTTTATTATTATGAAAAATGTCACTCTTGCCCATTTGTAGTCAATCCTGCTCTCATTTGTAGGCAACCACTGATCTGTTTTCTGTATGCTGGTCTTTTCTGGACATTTCATAGAAATGGAGTCATATATATACAATATGCGGTCTTTGTGTCTGGTTGTTGAATCTGGGAACAACTTTTCCAGAGAAGGTTTTGGCAAAGAGGTTGTTGGCATGCATGGTGGCCCTTGTGTTTTGCCTCCTTCCTGATCTTCTTATATAATTGTGGATTGTGGGCATCTGGAGTGATGCCTGGGTGAGACCAAAATAGATTAGAGAAACCAAGAAAGGACTCTCCCAAGCACGTCACCCCCTTCCTTCCTTAGCCGTCTGACTCTGTAAATATATGCAGTGGATGGGCTCATGCCGTCTTCAGTCTCTCTGGTAGTGTGAGGAAGCCAGGCTAAGCTCAGGATGGATTTCTCAGGCATATTTGGGGCTACCCGACATTAGATTCTCTTCAGGGTAGGCGGTTGTTTTCTTTGCATCTTCTGCTGAGGCTGGAGGCTCTGTAGAAGCAGAACTGTGGTGAGAGCTGTGGGACAGAATAGCAGCCCTGGGTCCTGAGGGGGAGGGGCGCCCCCAGTCTTGCTCTCCAGTATCTACACTCTAGCCTGGGGTCAAGCAGTAGAATTTTTCTGTAACATGATCCTTAAGTACACATAGCCATTTTTTCCAATTAATCACAAAAGTGTCGGTTTGACGCATGAAATTAACAAGAATGCAATGCATGGAGCCCAGCACAGTGCTAATAAGTGCGCTCAGGCATGGTGTAATTTGACCCTAGCAACAGTTGTGTTAGAGAGGTGTGTTTATTCCATTTTTGTGTGAAGCAGCTTCCGGTCAGGAATGCTTAGTAACTTGTTCATTTAACTTGCCACTGCATGAGAGATGAAGAGCCGGGATTCAAACCCAGCCTGTTCTCTTAAAAACCCAGGCCCCTCCGTTCAGCCGTTTCTACCTCAAATCTCATTTCCAGAGGCCCAGCACTTTGGTCCCCCTTCACTGTGGAGGTCTCGTGTGTGAAAAGTTTGCTGAGGTTGGCTGCCGTGGGCCATGCTTAGCAAGTTCTCCCTGCGGCAGCCCACGCAGCTCCGGTGTGTCTGACGTACTCTGTTTGCTGCCCCTCTGTCTACAGATAGGCTCTATTGATTCAGCCTTGGGAAGTCTTTACCCTGACTGCCCTCCTCACCCCTTTTGTTGATACATCCCCAGAACGTTCAAGTTCACACCCGAGGTGCAGCCCTGGCTCCTGGGGCTGAGGATAGGATGTGAGCGCCTGCCCCGGTGCTCATGGGTGTCTGCGGGACAGAGGGTTCTCCTGGGCCATGTGCAAGTGGCTCCCCCCTTGCCTGCCCTTGGGAACCAGGGGCTTCTTATCCGCTGTCTTCATGTAGTTCTTACAGGCCACAGTTTAAATACTTTGCCATTTCCTGCGGCTAGAAAATGAGAAATTGCAAAGTTCTATCCATTTCTCTTCTAGTTTCCAGTTTAAGAATTCTGTATTTTAGGTAAACACTGGACCGAACAACAGCGTTGAATCTCTTTTTTGCTTGTTACACTTCAGCCATAGTGAGGTGGTGGAATCCCATCCATCTAATTGGTATCAAATTTTGCTTAGTGGTTCTTAAATAATTTCTCCCTTCCCTTCCCTTTCTTCCCCCTCCCAATTTAACATTTGCCTTGGTTTTTATGCTCAACAGCCTGTGAGATATAGCTGATGTTACTAACTTTTGGTAAAACGGAGTGACCAAGGAAGGCATGCAGTCGTTGAGTTGTGCAGGGTCTGGCTAGAACTGGACCTCGAAATTAGGTCTTTTGATGGCTAGATCAGCTGCTTTCCTTGTCACCACTTTGTGGGACAGACTGGCCATTGACAGTGAGGTCCGAGGACTGGGCAGAAATGGAGGCCCTTCTTAGCCGGTGGTTACGAGCTGCTTAGAGCATGGTCCATCTGTTTGGGACCAGGGTTGGGCCCCAAAATGGACCAACCAGCCCCACGAAGAAAGGAAAGCTCTTCTATCACTGCAGAGGGTACCCTGGCCCCTGTTGGCTTCTGGAGGTTTCTGCCCCAGGAAAGGGTTGCTGCACAGCTTTTCTTACCGTGGATGAATTAGAACATATGTTTTAACCATATATAGCACGTTACTTATTAAGCTTGTGTCCTTGTACTTGTCTAATTCTCTGGCACTTCGCCTGGCAGATAGTTGCCCCTTTTATAAGATAAGTAGTGCCTGTATGACCGGGTGTTCTGATTTTAAGTCATGAGCTTTGATTTTTATCAGAAATTTACAATTTGCTTTTCAGAGGACTTAGTTGAGTGCAATTGCATGACATGGCAGTGTTAAATTTTGTAATGTAGAAACGTTCAAGTGAAACTCTATAAAATATGCACTTTCAGTGTCCTTTTTGAATGGTCTTATTTGTGTGTTTCATCAGTCTGTGTTAGACATTTTTATAATTCAAGCAATCTATGTTCATTGTAAAATGATTAGAAAATGCAGATAAGCAAAGAGAGAAAGAGGAAAAGGAAAGGAAAAAAATTATGTTCTCTAAATAAAAGTCCCTCGAGAGAAGCCAGGGTGTGAAGGACTTTGAACTTTTCAGAAGGAGGAGTCAAGTCTGTTGGTGCAAGTCATTATCATTCTCAGAATTGCGCTTCTCTTCCTTGGTCCAGAGATCAAGACACAAGTTGGGAGTGTCTAAGCATGTCCTGGAGAAAGTCAAAGTTGCATTCGGTTTGCTGCGTTCTGCTGTAAGCCCAATTGGTTCAGGGGTCAAAGGTCCTGCTGTTAATCCACCACCTGCTGTGGGTGGCTGTGAAAAGGGGAAAGTAGCCCTTTGGGGTCTCCTGTTTATACAGATGCTAGTTCTCAAGGAGAAAGGGAGAAAATAATCTTACAGTCATACATACTTCTTCACTTACTCCTTCCAGCACTGCTGCGGCCATCCATCCATCCTTCCATCCATCCATCCATCTGTTCACTCACTCATTCACTCCTTGACTGACTGATTGATTCATAACACGTGTTTACCGTGCACCTCGTGGGCACCAGTCACTGATTACGTTTGACTTTGGAGTCAGACAAGCCCCTGCTCTTGCGGCGCTCATGTTGGATTAGAGCAGGTGGTGGTACCATTGCTTCCCTTTCAGCTTTTCCTTACATGGCCTTGAAGGCATTCTTCTCTCCCAGGAACTGGCCAGACTCCTAGGTTCCGTCCTGGAGCTCAGCTTGTCCTCCCACCCACAGCCGACCTGAAACTTGATTATCCCCAACAGGGAAGGTGAGGGGGAGAAGGCCGCATGCGGCTGGCAGAATTCTTCTCAAAATGGGACTTTACTTTTGTCTGGGAGGAGCAGGGGGGCAGATCACAGAGGGAGGGGCTCCTGGCTTTATCAGAGAGAGAAGGCCTCATTGTGTGTTGTTGTTGGAACAGGTCCCGGAGACCTCAGTACGAGTCTTTGGACAGGGCTGAGCTCAGCTACCATGCAATAAAATAATAGCCGAAAGAATCGGTGTGGAATTCAGGATGGTATCAAAAGGAGCTCTGTGTTACAGCTCTCCCCAAGCAGAGGGCAGGGCTTTAGCCCCAGCTCAAGCCCTGTTGTTAACTTCATAATATCTTAATGAACATGCCTTTTGTGTTTGTGTCTGTGCTCTCTTTCTCTCTCTTTTTCTGTCTTTGTCTCTCTCAGTCTCTCTGTCACTGTCTGTGTCTCTCATGTGTAGTCATTTATTAAGAAATTTTGAAGGAAATTCAAAAATTTAGTCTCTGGAAATTCTCTTCCTTTTGGTCTGTGGCATGTCTGGGTGGACGCGTGAGGGTGCAGGGATGGGAACATTTGACACAGAGAACTTAGAAAGTTCCAGGAAACCGCAGTTCCCAAACTTCAGTCACTCACGTACTTCCATGATGATTTTCTGTCACATAAAGCAACACCTGTTGTTTACCTCATGTGTTTACATAAATGGGAGTACTGTTCTTTTTGAAAGGCCTCTCTTTGTTTGAAAAGGGTATTTTATAATTTGGCCATAGATAAAGTACCAGTATACTTTGGTCAATATAGAAAGTAACCTCAGAGATCAATATATCAGTTCTAATGTGTATTTATGTGCCATGTAAGATGATTTTGTACACTGCGAAGTTGGATGCTCAGCGTACTTTGGGAAGTTCTGTCGTAGATGGTACCAGCTCTATTGAACATATTCCTGGTGAGTCAGATGAATCAATCTCCTTCCAGCCACTTTCCCTCCAGCTCCCCGTTCGACACTCAGGTGAGTTACTGGATATGACACAAGTTGGTATGTGAGGCCTCAGGGAGTGTCACAGGTATGAGGGAAGGGCACGTTCTTGGCTGCCCCTTTTTCCGATCATCTGTGGGCCCTGGCCCCTTGGTTGACCTTGCTGTGTACTCTGGGTGTACCAATGAGTACCATTGCCTGTGCTAAGGAGCAGAAGGTGTAGACGCTGAAAAGTGCAGTGGACCAAGCTGTCTTCACATCAGGTGATCTCCCCAGCTCTTTAGCGAGCTTTCTCCATCGTGTGTGGCAGAGCAGAAGCTGAGAGCATGGGATCTGGCACCGACAGCATGGGTTCAAATCCTGGGCCTGCTCCTTCTGTGACATTGACCTGTAATCTCTGTTTTCATTAATTCACCTAATAAATACTGTGTGCCTGCTATGTGCCAGCCACTGTTGTAGGCGCTAGGAATATGTTAGTGAACAAGATAGAGAAAAAACTCAGGCTTTTGCAGAGGTTATATTCTGGTCTTATTTTCATGTGTTGAATGGTGGGGGTAATGATAGTTCTCCCTCCTATGGTTGTTGTGAGGTTTCAGTGAGCCGGTGTGGGAAGTGTGCTTACACAGTGCTTGGCTCAGCGGTTGCCTCGTAAATGCCAGCTGTTTTGTTATGGTACTTAGGTGCCCAGCATCGTACCAGGCTTTGAGCCCATTGAGCCCACCCCTGCCTGCCTTTGCTTCCGCAGCGCCCAATGGAAATATTCTCTCCTTATTTCTTGGCCTTTAAGTAATTCTTGAAGCCCCAGAGCCTCTGGGAAACTTGCATGGCTTGGAGTCTCCTCACCTAATCATAGGACTCTGAGAACTCCTGGCACCCCCTGAAATAAGCTTACTCATCACCTCACTGCCGTGAAGAGTTGACGTTCTCATTCCCTGGATGACGTCTTTTGCCCTTTTGTTAAGGCTCCCTCTCTCCTGCTTTTCCCCCAGAGCCGCCTCCTCTCTTCCTGTAGTAGGAGGGTTGTTTGGGCAGAAATCCTACCCCTGCAGTGTGCTGTAAGGAACTGTTTAACACAATTCTTTATTATTGCATATGGGAAAAACTCACCATAGCATGTTTGGGCTAAAACCGAGGTATTGGAGCTGGGCCTTGGCACCTGTCCGTGGAGGGGTGTGACTGCATTTGAATTCCATTCATTTCCAGGAGGAAAAATTCTACATATCACCTTTGTAATTAACTACGCAAACATAAATAGTTTTGTCCTGGGCTCCCAGTCCCAATGACAAAAGTCTCCATTGACTCAAGCACTCAGTACCTGTCTGATCATGACTTTTGTGCCCAGATGCCCTGCTGTATGTGCCCAGTGTTTGACTGCTTCAGAGGGGAAACCAGTCTGCCTGTGCCCTGCCAAGAGTGGGTGACGGGGAGCGACTTGGAGTTTGGAGTGACTCGAATAGTGTGCATATATAGTTTGCTGGGGCTGCCGTAACCCAGTACCACAGACTGGGTGGTTTAAACCACAGAAATTAATTTTCTCACAGTTCCAGAGGTTCAGTGCCTGAGATCAAGGTCGGCGGGGTTGGTTTCTTCTGAGGCGTCTTTCCTTGGCTTGTAGATGGCCGTCTTTTCTCTGTGTCTTCACATGGTCTGCCCTCTGTCGTTGTCTAAATCCTAGTATCTTCTTAGAAGGAAACAGTCGTATTGGATTAGGGCCACCCATATGACCTCATTTTACCTGTATCACCTCTTTAAAGGCCCTCTCTCCAAATATAGTCACACTTTGAGTTCCTAGGGGTTAGGACTTCAACATATGGATTTTGAAGGGGGTGGGGGACACACTTCAGCCCATAACAGTGTGGTTCAGGAATGCAGGTCTAAAATGCACTCCTGTCACCTAGGCCTTTACGTGCTCAGATGGGTCTTTGAGGGTGTTAGGGAGGATCATAAAGCCAGCCAGCTTCAGGCTTGGGCGTTGGCTCTTTGGGGGCCACCATTACTGATTTAATGAGATCTTGCTGGTGTCTTACTTAGGCCACCACCACCCTCCTCAGGAGGGTCAGCCAGGCCTCAAGTAGGTGGACAGTTTTACCCACAACAGGTAGGTAAACTTTGATCATTTACCCTGTGTCCTGGCTACTTCAGACAGGATTTGAGAGAGAGGAGTAGAAATAGATTGGGGAAGGATTTGTTGACAGGGAAAGCATGATATTGTCCTTCATAGACAAGACTCAGAGCTTGTCAAGAGTTGGGAAAACCATGGCAAGAGCTTTCCAGTAATCTGAAACCCCGTCTCCTTCCGGTTAGATGTACTGTAAACAGCGACTGCCTACGAGAGGGGTTTGGAGTCTGTTGACTTTGGCTGAGATGTGGCCTGAGAAGATTCATCGGTTTCCAATTCCTGTTCTCTCAGGATATTAAGTATTGCAATGAACTGGAAGACTTTTCCTTATTAAAATTGGAGGAAGAGTTGGGGTGTTTTGAGGGAGACCTAGAACAGGAAGGGAGCTGACACTAGAAGTTTCATTGCATTCCTTCAGAAATTATTTCATCTTGTTTGCAATGTCCGTGTTTAGTAGCTTAAATATGGGGGGAGGTAAAAAAATAAATACAGGGCTTCCCTGGTGGCGCAGTGGTTGAGAGTCCGCCTGCCGATGCAGGGGAC
>NW_006793908.1:624713-630559 GCF_000442215.2 Lipotes vexillifer
AAAAAAAAAAAAAAAAAAAAAAAAATTCCAGAAGTGCTGACATTATAGCTGGCTTGTGAGGCAGTCAGTGTAGCATGGTGGTTAAGGGTAAAGCTCTGGCATCCCACTGATCGTTCATCGCCTTTGTGACCTTGGACCAGTTATAAATCTCTCTGAGCTTCAGTTTCCTTCTCTGTAAAATGGAAGTGACATTAGTACCTGCTTCATGGGATGTTGTGAAGTCAAATGAGAGAATGCAGGTAACACTCTTAGTTAATGCTCAACAGTTGTTAGCCAGTGGTTAGCCTCTGTTCTTATTATTGATGCAGGATGATTCACAGACTGTTTGTTTTCCCAGTCCGGTGGCCAGCTTCATTCTATTACTTACGGAGTTTTATGATTTTTATCAGGTTTCAGCCTTGCTTGCTTTTCCATTCCTAGCTAGGAGAACTTTCTTTAATCTTTTTCTGGGAACAGCGCTCATGCTTAAGGAGGAAATTTCTTTCAAATGGGAAAGAAGCATATATATATATATATTTCTTATCTTTAGTGTTCTGCTCTAGAGCTAAGGTTGGTTGCTTTTACTGACAAAAAATGTATGCTATAGTATGAGTGTGTTTCGTGTTTGGTAATTGCAATCATTGTTGCTTTTGTTGTGGTCATCCATTTACAATGCTTGGTGTCAGTTTATTTATCTCTTGTAAAAATAAAATACAGTGTGTGTGTGTGTGTGTGTGTGTGTGTGAGAGAGAAAAATGTATGCTAATTAGGTGTAGGTCATGTATTCATATTCACTCCATGCATTTACTGAGATGCCCCAGTCACAGTGCACCCTTCTCCTGTTTCCTTCACATTGTCCAATTGCAGTGGCCTGCCACTCTTACCCACCACAGGGCCTTTGCATACGCCACCACCGAAACCTGGAGCACTTTTGCCACTTCCCCTTCTCACCACTCCTCCTTCAGACTCATCCCAGCCTCACTCCCCTGGCTGGCCTTCCTGGCTCCCTGTGCTTCTGTAGGACCCTGGTTCTTGCCAACTGCAGCACAGAGCCATGCTGACTGCACACTCATCTGGGTAAGCACTGGTTAAAGTTTGTCTCTTCACTAATTGGGAAGCCCGTGAGGGTGGGAACCATGTCTTTTTTGGTTCACCGTCATATACCGAGCACCCTGTAGCACCTTGGGACATAGTAGATACTGGGTAAATACGTGTTGAATGAATGAATGGATATTGTTTTGGTGAAAAGAGCTGTGTTAGGTATGGTGGGGACTGCAGAGGTAATCCTGTTCAGTCCCTGCTCCTAAGGCATGTCCAGTCTCATAGGGGAGAAGGCAATTCAGTAGTGCCATCGGAGGAGTAAACGAGGGACTCCCGAGTTCACAGGAGGACACGGTCATTCTCCACAGGGGAATAAGCAAATGCATCTTCCAGGAGGTGCCATGCCTGCACCAGGCCGAGGAGAAAGAGGAGGTGAGTCCGAAGAAGTGGGAGAAAAAGGCACACTGGATGGAGGGAACTGTGTGCTGAGGCTTGGAAAGCACAGCCTGGCTTCAGGGACAGGAGTCACATGGTTTGGCTGGAGCCCAGCAGGCTGGCGAGGAAGCAGTGAGCAGCAGTATGTTGGAAGGTATGTGAGAGCCAGTTTGTGGCAGGCCTCCAGGGCCAGGCAAGGCACTTAGGGTTGGCATGGAGGAAAAGGGGAGGTGCCGTAGAAGGTCCTGGTGACGTGGGTGCTGTGCTTTAAGAAGATAGTGTCTAGTACGGTGTGCCTGCAGGCAAGACTGTGGTGGGGAGGCCAAGTGGGAGACACTCGGAGTGTCTTTTTTATTTTTTTTCATGGGGACATGAAAGTGTTTTACTGTACCAGGATTTTCCAAATCTGTGGACAGCACACACCAGTGAGGATTGCACGTCATTGGGGAGGGCAGATGGGGTGGTGCTCAGGACCTGGACAGAGACAGGGACAGAGCCCTTGGACCCAGTGTTCACGCAGCTTCACATTGGGAAGGGTCAGGGGAGAAGGAACAGGCGGGGTCGGGTGTAGCCCAGCTGTGGGTTTTGGGGAAAGATTGCATAAACTGTGTCCTTTTTTTTTTTTTTTTTTTTCACTTTGCCCTGGGCAACCGGGGTGCCTGCCCAGCACTTGGACAGTGAGATGAGAGAGAACGCTGACGGGGCGGATCACTGATTAGCCTCCAGAGACAGAGGCGATGGTGGGAGGCTGTAATGATTCTTTTAGCTGTAGGAGCGTGGAGAACACCCAGCACAGTGCCTGGCAAGTGCTGGAAGTTCAGTAAATGCTAGTTCTCTTCCCTGTGCCAGAAATAAGGAACTCAGGCAGAGAAACAGGTAGGAGGGGAGGGAACAAGATGGAGGTGCCAGCACAGCGCTCAGGTGACGAAGCTCAGCAGGTGGCTGGAAAAGCAGGAGTGGAGTTGGCCAGAGAGAGAGGTGTGTGCCACCTTTGCAGAGTTATTGCTGCAGCCAAGGGAGGGAGAAGGGGTGTCTTACTGCGTCTGGGCTTCTATGACAAAGCACCACAGACTGGGTGGCTCATAAACAACAGAGGTTGATCTCTCATAGTTTTGGAGGCTGGAAGTCCAAGATGAGAGTGCCGACATGGTCTGGTTCTCGGGAGGGCCCTCTTCTGGGCTGCAGACTGTCGACTTCCCATTGTATCCTTACCTGGCAGAGAGCAGAGGGAGGGAGCAAGTGCTCTTGTGACTCTTCAGGGCACTAATCCCATCATGGGGCTCCACCCTCATGACCTCATCTAATCGTAATTACCTCCTGAAGGCCCCACCTCCTAAAACCATCACGTTGGGGAATAGGGTTTCAATATGTGAATTTTGGCAAGGATGCAAACATTCAGTCTATAGTAAGGGCTTTGGGCAGCACTTGGGGGACCATCTCCCTCTGAAGGTAAGAGAAGGAAGCAGGGAGCCGAGTGAGGAAGACCCAGAGATACAACAGGTGGGACCCTGAGGGGATGGTGCCTTGAAAGCCTTGGTTTATAAGATGGGTTTTCCTGTTGTCTACATGCTGAAGACTAAGAGGACCTTAGGCGGTCTATGGGTGGCATTGGATCTTGGGTCGGCTGCCATTTCAGCCAGCATCTTTGTTACTCAGGTTCCCTGACCATAGACCGCAACCCCAAATCCCTGCAGCCATCCAGTAAGTGCCCATCTCTTGTAAGCTGGTGAGGACAGTTTGGTGGGACTTCAGTCCTTGGCTCAGTGCCTTGCCCAGAACAGTCATATCATCCAGCCTTGTCAAATCGCACTGTTCATTCCTCCCGCAAAGATGGTGAGAAGTGGATGCGTCAGCACTGTTTTCATAGGAAAGCTTGCTGCACAAACATTGAAAAGTTCAGGTGCCTTATTTAAAATTCCTGACCACACTTGAGATCTGCTTGGAGTTTGGGGAACCTGTCACCTGAACTGTGACAGGTTAGCTGTCCGCTCTGGGTTTCAGGTTTTAGGAATGAGATATGAATAACAGGGGTATCAGAGCAGGCTCTGGGGTCGTGATTGAGGTTCTGCTTTCCCTCCCTTAGCATGTCATCCAGTCCCAAGCCCGGGAATATGATTTCTGTCCCAGTATTTGTTAGGAGCTCTGATAGCATGGCTCTTGGACAGGTTTGCTTAGATCTGCCTGACCTGGGAGTGTATCTTCCTTTCCACCCGATGTGGGAGCACAGAGGAGATGCCAGGTACCAGTTACTGTTTAAAAAAAAAAAAAATCACTCTACTTTAATCCTGTGTCTGTGATCTGGACCCAAGCCAGGCTCCACTGGGCCTTGTTTGGGCCAGCCAAACCACACCCCAGCCAGGTGGCACCCCTCTCCCGGCTTCTTACCTCTGCACACCCTTATGTTCTTGGTGCTGCGCCCACAGGTGTGGTACTGCTGGCTGGGGTCGGGGACTGGCACAGGAGGCAGGGCTGCTGGAGGGAAGACCCTTTGGTGGCTGCACCTTCTGTGGTCAGTCAGACATGAGCTCTGCATGGGGTCTCTCTGCTGTCCTTTAATATTGTTTCATAAAGCAACGTAGCGTGATGGGTAAGAGCTCAGCCTCTGGAGCTTTATCACCTTGGCAAGCACTCAACTTTTCTGAGTCTGCTTCCTCATGTATAAAGCTGGGAACATAACATTACCACCTTCCTTGGGCTCTGGGGAAGAATAAATGAGATCGTAATTGTAAAGAGCCCAGCTCATATGCCAACACTCAGTAAATGTCAGCTGTGTTTGTCATCTTTCTTATGCTTTGCCACCTTCAGCTTGTGAATCTCTCACTTGGAATGATGTGGAGGGGACCCCCACAAGAATCCCCCTTCCGTGTCCCTGTGATAGGGTTCCAGCCTCACCCTTTCTCTGGGTGTGTCTGGAAGGGTGCCCGCCCTGGCTCCAGCTCCTGGCTGTTGGCCCCTGGTCTTTCTTCCCCTCCACCTGGTCATCTGAGCCAGGGCTGTGCAGCACAAGGAGTCTTAGTTTAGCGGTGATTGGGTTGCAAGGAGCAGCTGCCTGCTCAAACCAACTGAAGCCAAGAGGAGAAATTTATTGCTGGGATGCTGGCATGTCCCATGGACCCTGAGGGCAGGAAGTGCAGCTGGCCGGGAACCAGGAATTGGGAAGTCTGGAGCTGGGTTGTGTGTACTTTCTCTCTGGGGCTGCTGCTGTCTTCTCTCACTTGCCTCCATAGACCAGCTTTCTCCGCTCAGTGCGTGCACGAGGGAGAACGAGGCCGCTCCAGCCCAGTTCTGAAACACTCCCCAGTTTGAAAGCTCAGCATCAATGAACAGGCTCCTCTGTGCCCTAATTACAGATTCCCCAAACAGAAGCAGGTTGGCCCTGCTAGCTCAGATGCCCACCTCTGTCCCTGCAGTGAGGAGGCAGGGCTGGGGATGGTATGGGCGTGTCTCACCTCATTGATGGGGGCAGGCTGGTCACAGAAAGGGCATGTGGACAGGTCAGTGTGTCGTGTATCTCCTGGCCTTCTGGCAGGAAGGAAAGCCCTCTCTCCCAGAGCCGGCTGTGCCGGGCATACGCAGACTGAGGCTGTGAGGTCGTCTGGGGTTTGCCAGGATAGACAGCCCCTAACGCCACAAGCCACGAGTGCCTCATAAAATCCCCCAGTGGGTCCGTATCTCTGGATGACACTAAAGTGTTTCCCGAAGAGGGGTCGAACTTATGTCACTTAGGTAACGTGGGAGATGGTTTTAGGATATGCAGTGACAATTTTTTTGTTATTGATAATTATATATTTTACTGGAAAACTTACAGCTAAGGATCAAACCCACAATTTCACAGCTATTACACATAAAATTTCCTTTCAGAATACATGTAAGTAAAAATGAGTTTATTTAAAAAATGTAAACAGTATGGATTTGGAAAAAGAAAGCGAAGGTAGTATGTGAATGATTATTGTTGGGAAACAGTGATCGGTGATGTTATAGACAAGGAGTTTTTACCTGTGAGGCCAAGGGAAGACTTCAGAAGGTCTGTGAATCCCTTGAAGTTGTAGGCAAAATTTTGGGTGTATTTATTTGTCTGCCTTTTTTCCTGGGGGGTAGTTCTTAGCTTGGTTTAAAATTTTAGTGTGAGTTGGAACTTTCTGGGGGTGATTTATTAAAAACTGGAGTTTCCTTCCCCAGAAATTTTGATGTAGTGGAACCCAGGAAAGTATATTTTCATAAGTATTTAGGTGACTAAAGCTGGTGATCCTTGGACATTGCACTGAGGAACACTGGAGCTTAAAGAGCTCCAGGAGACCCCAAAGTTGAGTACCCAATTCTTACCCACCCCAGTGTCCTTAGGATTGTTATGCAAACTAGTAAATCTTTCTTTCTTTTTTTTTTTTTTTTTT
>NW_006793908.1:632341-633363 GCF_000442215.2 Lipotes vexillifer
TCCCGGACCAGGGCACGAACCCGCACCCCCTGCATCGGCAGGCGGACTCTCAACCACCGCGCCACCAGGGCAGCCCAAACTAGTAAAACTTTCTTGTTAAGAGTTTCTGAGGTCTGTGGACAAAAGGTTGCTGGATAAATTAACATCACAAATTATTAAGGGTTTCTTCCCATTGTGGCTCTTCTTTTAAAAAATTTTCTGAACAGCCATTTCGTGTTTGGGTTTGGCCTGGTTAGTTCAAGATGCTAATAAAAACTAAGGCATCGTATTGAACGATGCCAGCCTGGAGCTGGAGGGTTTGGATATGATCTTGATTCCAGTGGTAGAGAGACACAATGCCTGGCCACGGTGGTTGTTAAAAGACAATCACAGTGTATTTTACCACAATAAAAAGAAGAAGCAGAAAAGACAGCCACAGGGTTTGTGACTGGCAGCAGCAGCCACCAGCATGGTTCTCGCATGGCTGTTGTGTATCTGTGCAGTGGCAGGACAGTGGGAGCTGGCCTTTGCCCCGCAAGGTGCAGCATAGCATTTAAGTTCTTCCATTTAGAAAAGAAAGAACTCTTTCCTTGGGAATGGGTCTTGATCTCTGCAAGTTCATAAAGGGCATAATAATCAAAACATAATAATAAGGAAACATTTTTAAAACACTTGCAGTGTGCCAGGCATACCCTGTATGCACTTCCTTATTTTTTGCCCAGAATGCTATGAAATGGCATCTGTTCTTAATTGCATTTTACAGGTGAGGAAACTGAGACTTCAAGAGTAAGTAGGCTTTTGTTATAAAGCAGAAACTAACACACCACTGTAGGGCAATTATACTCCAATGAAGATGTTTTTTTTTTTTTTTTTTTTTTTTTTGGTACACGGGCCTCTCACTGTTGTGGCCTCTCCCGTTGCAGAGCACAGGCTCTGGACACTCAGGCTCAGTGGCCATGGCTCACGGGCCCAGCCGCTCCATGGCATGTGGGATCTTCCCGGACCGGGGCACAAACCCATGTCCCCTGCATCGGCAGGCGGAC
>NW_006793908.1:633557-643712 GCF_000442215.2 Lipotes vexillifer
CACGTGGGATCCTCCCGGACCGGGACACGAACCCGTGTCCCCTGCATCGGCAGGCGGACCCGCAACCACTGCGCCACCAGGGAAGCCCCAATGAAGATGTTTAAGAACAAAAAAAAGAAAGAAAGGGTAAGCAGGGAGGAGAGTCTTCCACTCCTGGGTCTAGACTAGAGACCTAATCATCTGCGAAGGCAGCGCCACAGAATGGTGGCGTGCAGACAGCCTCTGCTCTGCCTAGGACAGACAGAATGCCAGAAGGGAAGGCTCCTTGAGGTGGAACTCAGGCTCAAGGGGAGTCAGCCATATCTTGGAGACAGATTATGGAGCTTCCTGATATTCTTTCTTTATTACTCATGTATTATGCGTCATCTTTATGGTGTCTTAACTGTGTTACCTTCGACCGAGGGAAGAGCGCATGAATTGCTCACGCATGGGCCAAAGTGGTCAAGGGGGTGCATCCCTCCACCCCACACCCAGCTTATCTGGTGTTGGCAACAGTAACCGGCAGGCTCCTAAGGCAGAGGTTCTTATCTTGGGTTCCACGGACCACCTCACAGAGGTGGGGAGGCTCCTTCAATTTTGCGTGTATGTGCCCATGGCTGCAAGTGCACACGTGCATTTTTCTAGGTAGTGGAGTCCTTGGCCTCCACTATACTCTCTGAGCCATCTGTAACCCTGAACAGATGCCTCATTGCAAGGGGGATGTTCATTGCTGGATGATGGC
This sequence comes from Lipotes vexillifer, assembly GCF_000442215.2. NCBI lineage: Eukaryota > Metazoa > Chordata > Mammalia > Artiodactyla > Lipotidae > Lipotes > Lipotes vexillifer. Next base: position 634,279 of record NW_006793908.1, read on the forward strand.
TGGCTGGTCTGGGTCCTTGCCTCTCCAGGTATGGCTTGTGGGCCAGTAGCTTCTGTATCATCTGGGAATTTGTTTACAAATGCAGAATCTTGAGCCCCACCTGGTACCTACAGAATTGGAATTGGCAGTTTGACAAGATACCCAGGTGATTTATATGAACATTAAAATTTGAGAAGCACTGGTCTGGGTAACTCTCTCCATATGGTGAGTGAATCAGTTTCCAGTGTCAACTCTGTGCTAGGAGGAATGTTTGTTAGAAAGCCGTATTTGCTTAAAATCTGTTTTTAGGAAATAGGGTTCCTTGATGTGTAATATTTCTCATCTTTGTCCTTTGCTCATTGGTGCTTAGCTGATTATAAATTGAGTTAGATCCAGATAAAGGGATTTTTGACCTGCTTTGGTTAATTCATGTGAACTTTTATGTTGGCCACAAAGTGGCACCTGACCCAGCCCTTTGAGGCAAATAAATTGGAGGTGATAAACTATTCATCTGCTGAACAAACTCCATTCCATAAGGAATTTCTTCAAAGAGTATCACCTTGGGCTTTAAAGAAATAGTTGATTTGACTTCTCAGCTGGCCATCATTATCTTGGGGTGGTCTTTGCTTGTTCATTTTCTTCTAGAGTTGGCTCACTCTTCGTCTTTCTGTTGCACTAACTTTTTGATGAATTATCCGTTTAGTCTTACATTTGCCTAGAGAGTTGCCTGATGACTCATACTCACACTTAATAAATGCAGCCAGCTGGATGTCTATGAGTCTTTAGTCTTGTGATTGTGCGTTTTCTGGTGACATACACCCTGGACTCTGTTCATCTCTGAAGGGGGAGGCTATCTTCATTTTGGTGTATATTGATCTGGCAGCTCGTCCAGTTCGTGCTGAACTTTAGCCCGCTGTTGCACGTTAACTCTCTGTGGGTATGTTGGCAAAAGCAGTGCACGGTTGAATCTTAGTATAATTCCTGTGTAAGGAACAAATATCATATAGTACCTGATAGGTATATTTTTGACCCATGTCACAAATAAAATTCATTCTAAATTATGAAAAGGCATTTGTACTGTTTTATGGTGTGGGTGTTTTTTGTTTTAATCTGGAACCTTGGCCACCATATTGGTTATGTGCATGTCTACCCAGCAGACTGGAGTTGCTGAAGTTTGAGCCGCATGCTACTACTCACTGTTGTATCTCTAACCTCTAGCATGGTGCCTGGCACTTGCGGGAGCAGTCAGTAAATACTTGCTAAATGACTGACTGGATTAACGACCTTTGCTGCTCTGGTTCATAGGTGAGCCGCCGTTTATGAGGTTTACTGATGAGGTTGCCAAGAGCAGCTGTCATTTATGGAGTGTTCTTGCTGAGACAGGCCCTGTGCTAAGCGCTTCCAGTACATTCTGTCATGTAATTCTCTCAACAATCTTACAAGGCAGGTGGTATCACTATGCCCGTTTTACAGCTGTGGAAACTTATAAAGTAACTTGGCCAGCATCACGTGGCTGGTAAAGATAGAGTGTGGATGGGACCCCGAGCCATCTGACTTTGAAGCTCGTGCTAAGTACACGAGCATTTAACTCTGTTCAGGTAAGGACACTGACCTGCAGAGAACGATGGGGTACATGGGGCTGTGGCTTCTGCTTGGCTCCTTTAAAATGTAAACAGATACAGTTAGAAAGTGTTGGCTGCCTAGGTGCTTGGTGGAAGTCCCCACTTGGCACGCTACTCCCCTTCCTCTCTGCAGAAGTAAAGCCACAGACTGGTAAGTGTGGCCCCAGTTCCCCCAGTGTCCACCCCGAAGCCTGGTTGGAGGGCCTCTGTGACCTTAGACACTGCTGTATTTGTTTTTGGAATACACCGTGTCACCCTGCCATTATCTAGTGTTAGTGGCAAACCAATCTCAAAGCACTGGTCAGAAGCAAGTATCGTGATTTAAAAAAAAAAAAAAAAAAAAAAAAAAAAAGAAGCCCGTTTTCTTTCTCAAGACATAGGATTAAGAGTCTGGTTTGGAACATTTTTTTAGATTAACCTAAAAATCTGTGCTCTGCTGTCTTTAATGTGAATGCCATAGTGTGCGTGTTGACAAGTATTTGACGGCTGTAATTGCTTGTGACAGCTTGCTGATGGTTATTTAAAGGCAGTCTCTCCTTAGGTTAACTTCCCCCTACCACTGCAGTGAGCAAAACAATTTGTCCTTTTGTAAGGTGTGTCATGGCAGAATTGCCACTTTTTAAAAGTGGGCATGTTATTTGTCACCCTGAAAAGATCTTTTCTTTCAGTGGTTTATAGGTAAATGGCAAACACAATAAGTAGGTATTGTAAATAATTTGAGAACCATTTCACTTATTTTCCTGTGGTCCTGGGCTGGGTGTGACTCATACATTTTGGAACAAGCTTCGCAGTTAGTTTCACATCACATATTTTGGTTGTTTGGTTGCGGAACTCTATTTAGGTTTCAAAATGTTTGTGGTGGATGTCGCTGCAGTTTGCTTTCCTCTCACTATGTCTTACAGGTGTGTGCTGGGATGTTCCTGCCACCCAGGTTTCTGGGAGTATGTGTTGTTGCTTCTTGAGGAGAGCTCTGTCTGTTAGTCGTGCATTTGGCTAAAATCCCCAAGGAGCTAGGTATGGAGTGGGAGGTATAGACTCTGAGGGTCACCTCTTATCAAACACCTCACCTGGATGGTCTTTGGCAGGACAGAGCTGGAAAGTGTGTGGGCCCCGAGACCCTGGTGCCTGCCATTTACCTGCCATCCCGCAGGACTGCAGCCCTAGCATCAGCAGCTGTGTAAGCTCCAGGGTGGGTGTCCTGGCAGGAGAGCCAGACAGGTGATTTGTTAAATTATTACCCATGTGCAGCTTCTGGCCTCTGGTGCCAGGCAGCACGGAGCTTGGCAGGATTAAAAGCAGGCTGATGATGCATCCAGCAAAGGTGGGAGGTGAGACTGCCGGCTGCCACCATGCTTAACTGTCAAGACGCCCACAGAAAGTGGTCCCAGCAGCTGTGTCTCTGTGGGACTTCAGAGCATGTAAGAAAGGGGAGATCCAAGCGCAAAGCATTTACTAGAAAAGGATTTCCCAGCAGGCCTTACTGATGGAACATGGCATCAAGAGTACCACCGTAAGGTCTAGGCTTTCAGCAAAATGTCCAGGAACTGTGTTTTAGGAGTTAGGGGAGAATCTGGCTTATGTTAAACAAATACTTATTGAGGGTCTGCTGCCCTCTGCTACTCCAGGCAGAGAAGGGAAGAAGTGGGTTGATACCTTTTCCTGGGATAACTAGTATGAACACAGGCTAAGTGTTCTTTTTATTCATTTATATTTATTCATTGCCTCCTGTATGTGAGATCTGTGTTCTGCCTTCCTTCCAACAAGAAAAAGAGGCTTCTTCCTCTCTCCTTCAAGCTTGGGAAGTGGGCTTGAGTGAAGACTATGGTTCCCTAGTTGTGTGATCTTAGGTATAATAACATGGCCTCCTACATAGGCTAGTTGTGAGAATTTAAATCAGCTAATATATTTAAAGTGCTTGCAACAATGTATTATTATACACAATGCTAACACACAGTGCATACTCTGTATTAGTAATAATAATTGTTATCAGAATTATTAATGTCATAATATCATTAGCATTATTATTATTTTTTGCAGTACGCGGGCCTCTCACTGTTGTGGCCTCTCGCGTTGCGGAGCACAGGCTCCGGGTGCGCAGGCTCAGTGGCCATGGCTCATGGGCCCAGCCGCTCCGCGGCACGTGGGATCTTTCCGGACCGGGGCACGAACCCGTGTCCGCTGCATCGGCAGGCGGACTCTCAACCACTGTGCCACCAGGGAAGCTCCATCAGCATTATTGAGCGAGGAGGAGTAATTCTGGAGGAAGAGGGTGGTTAGATGCTTCCACCCACTAACAAAGGGTCTGGGGTGGGGGTGGGGGCGTCTCACTTCTTGTCCCGCCTGCTGGAAGTGGACATGAGGATGGGGATATGGAGTCTGAGAGGGAGGACCCCGAAGCCTGGTCCCTCCCCATCGCCCAGCCCAGGACGGGGCCCAGGTCCCAGGTCCCAGGTCAGCAGCCTTTTCCTGGAGGAGCCTGTCCCCCACCACCCCCAGCACCATGGCTCCTTTGATTTAATCTCTTCCCTGCCCCCAGGCCACCAAAAGTTCAAAGGGGTTTTATTTTTCTATTGTAATTCTTTAGAGGGACGATAAATTCCTCCTGGGACATTCAGGACATGTTTTTCTTTTTTTGAAAAGCAAAATTGGCAACACTGACTGAAGGATAAAGCAAGAAGCACTTAGGAGCCAATATTCTAAGAAGGCCTTTCTGTCTAGCAGAGATTCTAGATCAGAGAGGAGGAAACTTTTCTTGAGCCAGAAAGTATCATTTATAGGTGTCCTTGATGGAATCAGTGCTCAGAACACGTTTTAAAATCTGCTTGTGACTTTAAGTGTTGCTTTTCCTCCTGTAGTTGGTCCGCCGGGCCTGGGATTTGTAGAATTCTGCACAGGATGCCTGTGGGTATTCAGTTTCCAGTGGCTGAGCAGAGATGATGATGAGGAGGAAGCAGAGTCAGAAGGTCTAGATTTTGTTACTGACTTGCTAGTTTGCCCAGGGAAACACAGCTGTGCCCCGTGTCGTCATTTGTAAATTTTAGAACATCTTTCTAGCTCACAAGGGTATTAATGACCAGTGAGACAGTATTGAATTTGAGGATTATTTTTTGAGGAAGGGTGTAGATATTTACTCAAACTGCAGTTCATATTTGACAGGCTGGGGCACTTGTGCTTCCTCTGTCCATTATCATAGGGGAATGGGGGCTGCTTCATAGGTCAGATTTCCAGGTAGCTGAAGATGAGCGGTACAGATGTCACAGTACAGTAAGGCTCCTATGCAAGCTTTTACAGAATTAACTCGTTTAATCCTTACAATTCCGTAATGTAGGAATTGTCATATCTACTTCGCAGTGCACGAGAATGAAGTTCAGAAACAGTGAGGTAATTTATTCAAGGTTGCATGGTTTCATTCAGTCATTGAATAATCATTTACTGGATTTCCTCTGTGTGCCAGGCACTGGGATCATCATCGTGAGCAAACCAGACACGAGTGGCCAGTGGGGTAGTTAGGACTCACCCTAGGATTGCCTGGCTCCAAAGCACATGACTTGTCACTGTACCATGTTCTTTCTCACAGAGTTCTAGTGGTGGAAGGGGGAGGGAGGCCCACTCCCTTGCCGAGGCCCCTGATGTGCGGTGATTTCCCTGGGTCCCTGGCCACAGAGCTGGGCGTGCTGCAGCTCTCAGCACTGAAGCCCAGGGCAGTCCACTGTCCTCTATGCCTGCTTCCACCAAACCGCTCTGCCTCTTACTATTTCAAATGCCAAGACTTGAAAAATTTGAAATACTTGATCAAAACCTGGTTTAAATGTTAGGCATTTGCCTGCTTTTAAAAAGAGTGGATGCTTAAGCAGAGGCCAATTTTTTTTCTTGTTGATTCAGGCCTGTTATTATGTGTTTCATTCATGGACCAGGTAATTTTGTGTTTTCATTTTCAGTTTTTCATTTTCTTCCCCTTTCTCTGTCATTTGTCACCTCACCTGCAGTCACTGAGATTGTCACTAACTGCCTCTCACTCCCTTTGGGTTGATTGTTTCTAACCTGCTGTGAATGAGGACACTGAGCTTCTGGGCTTTTTATTCTATTTGTGTGTGTGTGTGTGTGTGTCTGTGTGTGTGTGTGTGTGTGTGTGTGTGTGTGTGTGTGTGTGTGTGTAATAAAATGCAGGAAGCTGCTGGGTGAGACTTGAAGAATACGAGCCAGTGACTGTGACAGCCAACTCTGGAGTTGGCCTCCTGGCCTCCGTGGTTGTTTGTATTCAGGTTCCCTGGCCTGTGGTCATGGTCTCGCTACAGCCCTGGTGTCTGCTGGAGGGATTGAGAGCTCAGCCTTTGGAGTCCAAGGGACCCAGCTCCAATCCGGGCTCCTATACATATTTGAGATCTGAGTCACCTTAACGTCTCTAAGCCAAAGTTTTCTTATCCTGGCACAGCAAGCCTTCCATAAATGATGTCCTCTGTTATTAATGGTGATAGTAGAATTTGTCCTATTGGTGGAGAATGGGGCAGCATGACCAGCCATAGCATTCAGGTAACTGTGTAGAGTGTGGGTTAAGGGCATGGCCTTTAGGGCCAGGAAGACCTGGGGTCCAGTCCTTGCCTCCCCTTCTAACAGCTGGGTGACCAGTAATAGAAGGGTATATATAATGTCGAGGTCAACAGTGCGGGTACTTGAGTTAACGTGGGGGCCCATTTCTAGCTCTGCTGACCGAAATCTAGAGGTTACTTCTGGTTTTTCACCTCCAGAATGAGGATGGTAGAAGAACCTGCCTCTCAGGATTGTTGGGGGATGAGCTTAGTGCATATAAGTGCTTCACTTAGTGCCTGGCACATGGAAGAGCTCAATAAATGTCAGTTGTTACCAGCTATGACTCCCCCTGGCATCCAGGAAGTGTTAATATGCTTTTTATTCCTTAAATGTTGTGGTTTATGTCCTCTTTTCCAGCGCTGTAATCAATCTCAAGATCACTCTTCCTGGTCTTTGTTCCCTTGGCTTTGCTCGGTCTAGCAAGGATTGAAGTAGGACTAGTAGATGGTTTGTTCTGGGAACAGTTGCACACCCTCTTCTGGGGGAATAGACGCTTTGCTTTGGGAAGTTCCTTCACGGGTAGGAATTATCTCCCTATTGGGGTCCTCAGCCTGGAACTGCCGGGGAAGCTCTGGCAGGTTGTATGAAATGCTGGAGATACTCAGGAGATAAGTATCTGTTAAACATGGAGAGTGTCGTCTTCTTTGACATCTCTGCTTATTCTTACGGGAAAAAATTGGAGTGCATTTTAATGGAAGGATTATTCCTGCACCTTGTACTATTCCACTTTTACCGATTTAATTTTTCTTGTCACAGACTTTTCTTGGGCTTACAGAGTATGCATCATAAAACAAGTCATTATGAATTAAGATTATTTTATTCCCTTTTTGTTTCTTTTAAGCCCAACACATAAACCAAGGTCCTTCCTGGACAATTCTAAAATGGTTGTGAAATTGAAAATTTAAAAAATATATTATTCTTTTACCCAAAAGCTTTTGTTTTGACACGAATTTGCTTTCCTTTTCCTGATAATTAGTAACTAAAACACTATGTCTTTGGGTTAGTTTAAGAAGAAAGACTTTCCTCTCCTGTGCAGGGGACTGGTGATTGACAGCTGCTGTGAGGCTGGGGATGGTCTGATTTTACAAGGATTTGTCGTGTGGGTGATTCTCTGTATTTCAGGGGGTTGGCAGCACCCCAGCACTCTCAGGGGGAGCTGTCACGTGGCTCTTACGTGGTGTTGCCCAAATCTGATTTTTGCCTCCCCTACCAAGACTCGGACTGTTGTGCTAGGTGATTGTGACAAACAGAAGGTGCTTCTCGTTCCTCCATCAGCCTGACCTTGTCCTCAGCCCCAACTAGCTAGTCTGACTGCAATTCTGCTTCACCTACCTAGGTGCTTCTGTGCTCAGGGTACTCACTGTTGCTGTTATTGGAAATTGGCCACTGTGTTCAAGGGAAAGGCACGGTTTGATGATGTAGGTTAGTAAGTGCTGGTTAGGCATGTGCTTTTGTGGAGTCAGGGAAAGGCTGGTCCTGAAAGGGAGGGGAGGAGGCTTTGAGGTTACTGTAACTTTGTGACCTCTAGATTTCCTTGATTGAAGGGAGAGAGAAGGCTGTATACCCACTTGCTCCCTGCCGAGGACCCAGCCAGGATGGACTGTATGCCGTGGGTCACAGCTGCTATCTCAGAATGATTATTAATAGTGCCCCTTTTCTCAAAACTGCCCTGGTTTGGATATGGTCACCCAGTGTATGGATCACATCAGGTTCCTTTGAAACCTTTGTCAGTAGGAATGAGCATCAGCTTCCAGTGGGGTTTTTCCCCAGTAGATGATGATAAGAGTGAGGCTGCCTCCTCGGCCTCCACCCAAGTCAGCAAGAAAGAATGGTTCTGGAAACGGTTGTTACAAGTTCCACCCTTATTAACTTGAAAAAGCTACAGATCTGCAGAGCAGTGAGCACTTTAGATCCTCATTCTGGGAGAGAGGAAGAGACCACGTGATGGGATTGGGGTCTCTGGATTGAAAAAGCAAAACTTCAAGGCTAATTGGCTAAAATCAGATATGATAATTGGGAAGAGTATGAAACCTAAAGGAAATGAGTGATGAGCTTACCCAGTATCACCCAGCCTAGTAGGTAAGGGTGAACCCAGAGTGGGTGCCCAGAGTGGCTGTCTCTGCTGCCCCTTGCTGTCTGCCATATCGGCCTAGCGTCTTCAGTTCATGGCTCTGATATTCCCATCATGCAGGGGATGAAACTGATTCAGACCCTGAGCCACTGTTCCAGCTGGGAAGTGGCAGAGGCAACATTCAAACTCAGAGCTTTATACTGTTGTTGCCTTGGAGAGGTACAAATGATGGATGTTTTTGGCCTGATGAGAATAGTAGGAAGGGGTGATTAGTGTTAGGATATATTGGTCCATGGTGCACCTTTTTTGAGCCTATCTATCTGTATGCGTTAAGTCTTTCTCTAGAATGCTGGGCAAGCCTCAGGAACACAGCACGTGGGGATGTTATTCATGTTCAATAAATGTCAAACAGCATCCACAGATTTTTGGGTTTCTAAATCCAAAGAAGCTGCTGTTACTGGGGCTTCTTGCAAGCCCTGAATTGCTAGCATTTTTTAAAAAACAATTCTAACAGAACAGCTCATTACTTTCAAGTACAATTTAAGTATCTGGCTGAGAAAAGCAAGGTGATTTTTGTATCTTTTAATTAGCGCAATTGAGGACAACTATGGTGATAATAAAAAATTATTTTCTGGTGATAATGAGTTGTGGTAGAGGGTAGGAAGAAGAAGTGAAGGAGTTCCAAACCCCCCAATTTTCCCATTTGTGTAAAATTTCCACAGGTTGGAAATATTTCTGAGAGTGTGTTATACTCTGTTTTTCTGTAATTTTCTACTATATTTTTTTGTAGTTGTGATGACCTATGAGTCATCATCACATTGATTTTTTTCAGTGAGTGGTCTGCTGAACTCAGACTTTTTAATTAGTATAGCTGTGAAGGTGGATAAGAAAAATCAGCCTTCAAAAATTGTTACTAATAGTACAGGTTTGCACTGGGGCTAACTGACCACATCAGCATGGTTCTGTACGTTTCTCTCCCAAGCAGTTCCTGTGGGAGACAGAGAGACAGAGAGACACACACACAGGCACGCCACACACACGGAAGCCACTGGGAGTTAAATCCATTTGCCATTACATTTTCAGGGCTGTGCTTAGTCCCGCCAGACCACTCCGTACTCTGCCCCCTCTCAGTTTGTATCATTTTCTTTGATAATCTGTTTCCACCTACATTCCTG
>NW_006793908.1:643722-648604 GCF_000442215.2 Lipotes vexillifer
CTGCTCTCAAATCTCCATAGCTACATCAAAATATGTATGAGGTTTGTTTTTTCAGACAGGCAAATGTGACGTTGTAGATATGCTCCTTTTATTAACTTTTACACAAAATGCTCTGAATCCAAATTATAATAGCACCTACTTCTGAGGGATGTTTGTGAGGATTAAAGATGATAATCCATACACAATTCCTATCGCGATGCCTGGCACACCCATAGGTACTCAGCCTGTTAGCAGCTGCCTCTTTCTCGCTTTCTGGGGCTCCCTGCTCTGCTCTCCCCACTGTTTTGAAACAACTTGTCCAAGGGTCCCACTGATCACGTGGAAGCCAGATCCAAATGCTCCGTCTCAGCCGTTCGGTGTCTCTGTGCTCCGGCTGGTTCTGAGCGCTCCATCCAGCCTGGAGACATTGCTTTTTTGGTTCGTGGCACTGCGTCATGCTGATTCTCCTGCCTCTCTGACCTTTCCTTGTTTCCTTTCCTCGGTTCTTTGGCCCTTTTTCTGTTGTTTGAAGATGATGGTCTCTGAGTTTCTGTGCTCAGTTCACTTAAGTTTCCTTAGCTATCTCACTCACTTCTGTGGATTGATGTTCAGGTATCCACCTCTGGCCTGACGTCTGGGGTTCATTGCATCCATTTCCAGCTGACTGACTAGCATCTCTACCTGGATTTCGCCTGGCAGCTCAGATTCAGCATGCCTCACATGCAAACCACCCTCCCATTCCTTCTGCAAAGCATATCCTCCTCCTTCCATCCCTTGATGTTTGGATGGTCAGCTCTCCCCCCCGCCCCCCCCCAGCTCCCTTCCCCTTATAATTGTCTTTGCCGCTTTTTCCTTCTCTGTGTCTCGCATCCAGTTGGTAACAATTTCCTCTGGATCTGACCTGGGTGATACCTCTTGCATCTACTCTTTCCTCTCTCTCCCTGCTACTAGCACCATAGATATTGCTACTGGCAGCACCACAGCACTCTTTTGACTCCTGAAATGGCTTCTAATGGTAGTTCTCACCTCCTGTGTTTCACATCTGGATCCAGACTTACTGCTCCCTCATACTGTTCTAAAGCACAGGTTTGGATATATCACATCCAGGTTCAAATTCTTCCTTTCTTTAAAAATTAAAAAAAAAAAATTTTTATACAGGTAAAAAAAAATATTTATTTATTTATTTATTTATTTATATTTATTTAGGTTGTGCCAGGTCTTAGTTGTGGCACACAGCATCTTTAGTTGCGGCATGAGGGCTTCTTAGTTGTGGCATGCGAACTCATAGTTGCAGCATGCAGGTGGGATCTATTTCCTTGACCAGGGAACAACCCGGGCCCCCTGCATTGGGAGCATGGAGTCTTGCCCACTGGACCACCAGGGAAGTCCCTTTTTTATATAATTTTTAAAGGTTACTTTACATTTACAGTTATTGCAAAATACTGGCTAAATTCCCTGTGTTGTAAATAACATCCTTGAGCCTATCTTACAACCAGTAGTTTGTATCTCCCACTCCTCCACCCCTATATTGCCCCTCCCCCCAGCCCACTGGTAACCACTAGTTTGTTCTCTATATGTGTGTCTGCTTCTTTTTTGTTATATTCACTAGTTTGTTGTATTTTTTAGATTCCACATACAAGTGGTATCATACAGTATTTGTCTTTCTCTGTCTGACTTATTTCATTTAGCATAGTGCCCTCCAAGTCCATCCACGTTGCTGCAAATGGCAAAATTTTGTTCTTTTTTATGGCTGAGTAGTATTCCATTGTATATATAAACCACATCTTCTATATCCATTCATCTGTTGATGGACACTTAGGCTGCTTTCATATCTTGGCAATTGTAAATAGTGCTGCTATGAGCACTGGGGCGTGTTTGTCTTTTTGAATTAGTGTTTTTGTTTTCTTTTGGATATATACCCAGGAGTGGGATTGCTGGGTCATATGGTAGTTCTATTTTTAGTTTTTGAGAAACCTCCATACTGTTTTCCACAGTGGCTGCACCAATTTACATTCCCAGCAACAGTGCACGAGGGTTCCCTTTTCTTTACATCCTTGCCAACGTTTGTTATTTGTGTTCTTTTTGGTGATAGCCATTCTGACAGGTGTGAGGTGATACCTCATTGTGGTCTTGATTTGCATTTCCCTGATGATTAGTGATGTCGAGCATCTTTTCAAGTGCCTGTTGGCCATCTACATTTCCTCTTTGGAAAAATGTCTATTTGGTGGTTCTTCCCATTTTTTAATCAGGTTGTTTGTTTTTCTGATGTTGAGTAGTATGAGCTGTTTACATATATTGGATATTAATCCTTTATTGGTAATATTTGCAGATATTTTCTCCCACTTGGTAGGTTGTGTTTATACTTTGTCAATGGTTTCCTTTGCTGTGCAAAAGCTTTTAAGTTTAATTCGGTCCCATTTGTGTTTTTTCTTTAGCATCTTTATTGGAGTATAATTGCTTTACAGTGGTGTGTTAGTTGCTTTATAACAAAGTGAATCAGCTATACATATACATATATCCCCATATCTCTTCCCTCTTGCGTCTCCCTCCCTCCCACCCTCCCTATTCCACCCCTCTATGTGGTCACAAAGCACCGAGCTGATCTCCTGTGCTATGGGGCTGCTTCCCACTAGCTATCGGTTTTACATTTGGTAGTGTATATAAATCCATGCCACTCTCTCACTTTGTCCCAGCTCACCCTTCCCCCTCCCCGTGTCCTCAAGTCCATTCTCTAGTATGTCTGCATCTTTATTCCTGTCCTGCCTCTAGGTTCTTTATGACCTGTTTTTTTAGATTCCATATATATGTGTTAGCATACGGTATTTGTTTACCTCTTTCTGACTTACTTCACTCTGTATGACAGACTCTACGTCCATCCACCTCACTACAAATAACTCAGTTTCATTTCTTTTTATGGCTGAGTAATATTCCATTGTATATATGTGCCATATCTTCTTTATCCATTCATCTGTCGACGGACACATAGGTTGCTTCCATGTCCTGGCTATTGTAAATAGAGCTGCAATGAACATTGTGGTACATGACTCTTTTTGAATTATGGTTTTCTCAGGGTATGTGCCCAGAATGTTGTGAGATTGCTGGGTCGTATGGTAGTTCTATTTTTAGTTTTTTAAGGAACCTCCATACTGTTCTCCATAGTGGCTGTATCAATTTACATTCCCACCAAGGGTGCAAGAGGGTTCCCTTTTCTCCACCCCCTCCCCAGCATTTATTTTTTGCAGTTTTTTTTTTTCGGTACGCGGGCCTCTCACTGTTGTGGCCTCTCCCGTTGCGGAGCACAGGTTCTGGACGCGCAGGCTCAGCGGCTATGGCTCACGGGCCCAGCCGCTCCGCAGCATGTGGGGTCTTCCCGGACCGGGGCGTGAACCCATGTCCCCTGCATCGGCAGGCGGACTCTCAACCACTGCGCCACCTGGGAAGCCCTGTTTTTAGATTTTTTGATGATGGCCATTCTGACCAGTGTGAGGTGATACCTCATTGTAGTTTTGATTTGCATTTCTCTAATGATTAGTGATGTTGGGCATTCTTTCATGTGTTTGTTGGCAATCTGTATATCTTCTTTGGAGAAATGTCTGTTTAGGTCTTCTGCCCATTTTTGGATTGGGTTGTTTGATTTTTTGATATTAAGCTGCATGAGCTGCTTGTAAATTTTGGAGATTAATCCTTTGTCAGTTGCTTCGTGTGCAAATATTTTCTGCCATTCTGAGGGTTGTCTTTTTGTCTTGTTTATGATTTCCTTTGCTGTGCAAAAGCTTTTAAGTTTCACTAGGTCCCACATGTTTATTTTGTTTTTATTTCCCTTTCTCTAGGAGGTGGGTCAAAAAGGATCTTGTTGTGATTTATGTCATAGAGTGTTCCACCTATGTTTTCCTCTAGGAGTTTTATAGTATCCAGTTATTGGATACTATAAAACCAATAGATACTATAGACCTTACATTTAGGTCTTTGATCCATTTTGAGTTTATTTTTGTATATGGTGTTAGGGAGTGTTCTAATTTCTTTCTTTGACACGTTAGCTGTCCAGTTTCCCCAGCATCACTTGTTGAAGAATCTGTCTTTTCTCCATTGTATATTCTTGCCTCCTTTGGTGCAGATTAATTGGCCATAAGTGTGTGGGTATATTCCTTCGCTCTCTATCCTGTTCCATTGATCTATATTTCTGTTTTTGTGCCAGGACCATACTTTTTTTTTTCGGCTGCGTCATGTGGCATGTGGGATCTTAGTTTCCCAACCAGGGATTGAACCTGTGCCCCCTGCGTTGGAAGTGTGGAGTCTTAACCCCTGGACTCCCAGGGAAATCCAGTACCTACTGTTTTGATCACTGTAGCTTTGTAGTATAGTATGAAGTCAGGGAGCATGACTCCTCCAGCTCTGTTCTTCTTTCTCAAGATTGTTTTGGCTATTTGGGGTCTTTTGTGTTTCCCCATATTCTTTCTTGACTTGCTGTTGTGCATGAAATTATGAAGACATACCAAAATCTTACACCTGTCTTTGGTGCACCTTATCAGAAGACACATAGGATGAAGTTTTTCAGCCGTTGTTCTGGTCACAGGTAATAGACTATTTTTGGTGTCACCTTATTGGTCCACCAGTGAGGTGAAATGTCAGTTTTCATTTAATAATGATATAGACTGAATTGTGCCCCCCCCCACACTTATATATTGAAGCTTTTATACCCAGTGTAACTGTTTTTGATAGGGTCTATAAGGAGGTAATTAAGTTAAATGAGATCATAAGGGTGGGGTTGGATAGGATTAGTGTCCTTATAAGAAGAGACATGCGTGTGCACCTGTGCTCGCTTGTCTCCTCTCTCTCTTCCTCCCTCCCTCCTTCCCTCCCTCCCTCCTTCCCTCCCTCCCTCTCTCTTTCTCTCCCTCCTCCT
>NW_006793908.1:648734-685607 GCF_000442215.2 Lipotes vexillifer
CACCCCCTCCTGCATATGGTCGAAGAAGAAGTCATGTGAGCCCACAGCAAGGAGGTGACTGCCTGCAAGGCAGGAAGAGAGTCCTCCCCAGAACCCAACCATGCTGGCAGCCTGATCTCAGACTTCCAGTCTTCAGAACTGTGAGAAATAAATATCCGTTGTTTAAGCCACCCAGTCTATGGTATTTTATTATGGCAGCTTAAGCTAAGACAAATAACAAATACTTATTTTGGATCTTTTGTGTGCCTGGCATGGGACATATAGGAAAACATGGCCACTGCTGCCATGCAGTTTAGGTAAATCCTCTTGTCGTTACCCTGACATTCGGCAACTTTCAGTCAAAATATATTGAGTGCCCATTAAGAGCAAAACACTATGTTGAGCATTGGGTTTACAAAGAAAATGAAGAGCTCAGAGCCTAGAGGGAAAGAAAGATAGATAAATATATTATTGTGATTCAGTGGGAGTTGAGTCTGGTAAAATGTTCAAGATATGTAAACAGCTGAAGTGATGATTCCAGGCAAGGAATGTAAGTAATGGATGAATCATCAAGAGATACTAAAATCATAAAAAGATACTAAAAGAGAAATAGATTATAATGTTAATCACCTTTATTTCAACACATTTTTCCAGTTTTTTACCTTCTTTTCTCTTTTGATTAAGTAAAAAGTGAAGAATACTTATACCTTGTAGAAAATTTGAGAATTACAGAAAGTTATAAAGAAGTAGGAAGAAAGACACTCATAATCCTACCACAGAGAGAGAACCTGTTTTCTCTCTCTCTCTTTTTGTTTTTTTTTTGGGGCCATGCCTTGTGGCTTGCGGGATCTTAGTTCTCGGATCTTAGAACAGGAATTTAACTGGGGCCGTGGCAGTGAAAGCACTGAGTCCTAACTACTTGACCACCAGGGAATTCCCTCTTTTCTCTTTTTAAATGTCTTTTTTCTTTTTCTTTTTTTTTTTTTTTTTGCGGTACGCGGGCCTCTCACTGTTGTGGCCTCTCCTGTTGCGGAGCACAGGCTCTGGACGCGCAGGCTCGGCGTCCATGGCTCACAGGCCCAGCCGCTCCGCGGCATGTGGGATCTTCCTGGACCGGGGCATGAACCCGTGTCCCCTGCATCGGCAGGCGGACTCTCAACCACTGCGCCACCAGGGAAGCCCTTAAATGTCATTTTTTAATGTCATTTTAAATGTCTGTGTATTTCTACTTTATGGATATAATATAATTTCCTTGTCTAATCTCCTAACTTTAAACATTTAGAGTATTTCCAGTCTTATTTTTTCGCTGTATTAAAGAACTTGATAGTTTCATACATAAATCTTTGTCCCCATTTAATAAAATCATTTCCTTTGAATAGAGTCCTTGAAGAGGAATTATACTTAGTCAAGGGATATAAACATTGTTAAGGGCTTTGGGGATGTCCTACCAACCACAGACATTTGTTGAGTTCTTTCTGTGTGAACAAGTGACTCTGCTTGGCTTTGGCATAAGAGTGCTGGGACTGGGGGACAGAGAGATGAGAAAGAGATGTGGCCTTATGGAGTTTGTGTGATCTCTTGCAGAATGTTTGGTCCATGCCAAAAAGTCCTTGAAATTTGGTCCTGTCCAAAACTTTCATTGGGAGATTTGGTCCGTGATTCGTTAAATGATACAAACATTTACTTAGTTAAAATTTTATTTACATTATTTTTATTGTAATTCATGATGCATTTTGGGTTTCACATTTATTCTTATTCATCCTCATCATGAAGTTTGTCAGGATTACTCTTAAGTCATTGAGCAATCTTTCAGGTATATATTGACCTGATTACTGGTTTTATATTCATTATATGTGTAAACAATTTCAGTAATACGAATTTGATTTTGTTGGTATTGTGTAGTTGGTGGCTGTATTTGTGTGTGACTACCAAGAGCCTGGGTGCTACCTTGTTGATTGCTTTGCTGTTCATCTTTTAGTATGTCAGTAAATCTCCAGATTGAGGTATGATGCACTACCATCAGCTCTTGAAATTTTCTATGTCAGCACAGCATTGTTCGTCCTGTGATTGCTGTTCAGTACTGACATATATATATTCCGAGTTTCTGGTGGAAATCTTGGCGCTTCTGGTCATCTTCTGCCATGCCTTCCATGAGCGTACATTTTCTCAACATAAACCATTTGGTCACCTAACTTTTCTTTTGCATCCCTCACAGTGCTTAAAAGTTTCATTTACATCTTCCAAAGGCACAAATGGGAGTCCAAACAACATGGATGACATTTATGGGTGTTACTTTCCATTGTTGTATGCTCGCGTGTTAGACCCAAAGAAGATATTTTTGTGACAGTGATTGTGAAAAGTGAAACAAGCATCCTCTCACTTGTGCATTTGTTAGGAGTAGTCTAAGCCAAATTGTATTTGCAGTTCTGAAATCCATCATGCGCGGTGAAGGGTTAATGTTGAGATTTCTTTCCCTTGCAAATGCAAGTACCTTCTCATATGTAAATCTGTGTCTTCTCACCTTTTCATTGTTAGTGCATGAATCAATGGCATAGTCTAACCCACTGCTACACTGTGCACAGTAAATAACTGAGTGAACTGTGTTGGTGCCCCCTTGAAGGTACCGTTATGGATAATGTGGGACTGGCACTTAAATATTGAATATTGTCATAAGTTATGTAAATAAGAATTCTGTCGTCATCTTGAGCACAGGGATCGTGCATAAGAAATGGTTTTCTGTGTCTGGTCACTTTATTATATTCCTCTGGAGTTTGAATTCCATGCATTGGGTTTGGGTTTGAAGTTGGGTTTAAAGGTTAAAGTCTGCTTTCAATTCCATTTACTTGCCTCTTTAATGAGTTTCTTTCTCATAACATTAATAGGACCTCATCAACATGAATGTCATGAAGAGTCCTTAGAAGTACCGGTGATAGTGTTGCGTTTGGTTCCTCTTCTGTGTGTCCTTTTAACCTATTCAGGGTTTTCCTTCCTTCCCTTTAGCACCAATGTTGTGCTGCTGTTTTCCTGTCCCATCTTGACTGATTGTAATGTTATCCGAATCCTGACTAGTTGTACGTCAAGCGTTGCAGGTTCTCCTCTCCAAAGTGCCAGTGCCTTTTAGTCCTATTTCTTTTAAGGAAATGAAAATGGTAACAGAAACCATTATAATGCAGCATTGGCTTTTCTCCTGTGACTATACTATTTCTGCCATATTCTGGTGGAATTTTCAAATAAAGATGTTACATTGCCAAGCAGCAGGAGAAGGGTTATTATTATGAATTTTTTCTTTTGCAGCTGTCTGACCAACGGTCAGTGGTTTACTGGTAGGGGAAACCGTACTAATGTCTTATGGATTCGACACCTGATTAGGTCAGGCTGAGTCAGCCAGTAGGTAGGCACTAGCTGAGGGTGCGGTGGTCCCCACCAATTGACTGATAAGTTGGGAGTCACACCCACTAAAACCTCTCTAAATGGTGTCAGACATTTTTGTGGGTACTGTGATCATACCTCCATAGGGCACTGATTCAAGGGAAGTATTGCCTCTTAACCCTGGGTGATGGGGTACTTGTATGGGAGTTAATGAAATGCCTGGTATCCCCCTCATGGTGACTCTCACACCCAGACCTCTATGTGGTAGGAGACAAGCAAGGTACTTTGTAAAGTGTTTACGTTACACTTGCCTCCCGTTTTACATAGCAGCTTGACCAAGCTCTTTTCAAACTCAGCTCTTATTGAATGACCCAGCCATATCCAGCCAAATGCCCAGTAGCAACATATTAATGCACCATACATCACGAGATTCCATCCTCAACTTGTCAGTCATCCTCTGTTCATTTCTCTAACTGTAGGACTCTTCCTGGCTATGCATAGTTAACATAAATCCTGCTCTTTTGTAGGATTTGAACCCTGACCCATCTACCTAACCCCACGTGGCATTGCCAGCTAGACTACTGAGGCAAGAAGGGTTATCATTGGCAATACAACCTCAATACAATTATTGGACCAATAAGACATGGCAGTATTTTTTTATGTATTAATCCTGTAAACCAAAAGTGTAAGTAAATGTTACGGGCTATTTGAACCCAGGGACATTTTCCAAGCATTGGTGTTTTTGGCCGGGCCAAACATCAAGGACCATGTAACATGGACCAAATATACTCATGGATTCTTTTTTTTTTTTAATTAAATTTATTTATTTATTTATTTATGGCTGTGTTGGGTCTTGGTTGCTGCATGCGGGCTTTCTCTAGTTATGGTAAGCGGGGGCTACTCTCATTGCGGCGGCTTCTCTTGTTGCGGAGCACGGGCTCTAGGCGCAAGGGCTGCAGTAGTTGTGGCACACGGGCTCAGTAGCTGTGGCTCGCAGGCTTAGTTGCTCCGCAGCATGTGGGATCTTCCTGGACCAGGGCTTGAATGTCCCCGGCATTGGCAGGCGGATTCTTAACCACTGTGCCACCAGGGAAGCCCAACTCATGGATATTTTTGATAGGAGCAAATTTCAAGGAACTTTTGGTGTGGACCAAATGTCTTAGTGGATGTTTTGGACAGGAGCAAATGTCCACTGATCATGTGACCTACCAAGGGAGACATACCTGTGAGTGCAGAAGCTCTGAGGACCTTTTACTTTGGAAATGATTTATACAATCTTTCTGAAATGACATGAAAATTTCAGCACTTGAATATCTTGACCATGGCATTACAAAGTTTCCTGGGGTTTCAGGGATGTCTTTAGATTCATAAATGGGTCATATTTTTGGCAAGGAAGAAACATGCTCATATTTAACAAGTGAAGTTCAGTTTTTAAAACTGGACTTGTGTGTGTTATATGCTTCTCTGAGGAAATTTTGATCGACAGATAAGAAATTGTGAGCGTGATCATTTATTTCCTTTAGCTACATACCTTTGCTTCTCAAAGAGACTTTGCCAAGAGAGGCTTATTTTAAACTTAAAAATGGAAGTTTAGTACATATCCAAAAAAGTCCACAGCTTCAGGATTGCACAGTTTGATTATCACAAAGTGAATGCACCCGTGTAATCACTGCTCAGGCCAAGAAATAAAATTATCAGCATCCCATAAAGCTCCCATCCCATCCCTCCTCTCTTAAGGTAACCACTATTGCTAAGTTCCAGCAACCTAGCTTTTGCCTGTTCTTGAGTTTGAGAAGTTTGAGATAATTTTTGAAATGAGTTTCCGCAACAAAGTAAAATCCACTTAGTGTGCCTGTATCCCCTTATCTCTTGCTGTACAACCAATCATTCCAAACCTTTGAGACCGAATGTGACAATGGTGTCTATTTGGGCAACTCAGTAGATTGGCTGGGTGCTTCTCTTAGCCTCTCCTGGGCTCACTCATGCAAGTGTGTTCGGCTGGGACACAAGGCCTCTCCCATGTGGTCTTTCTTCCTGGGCTTCTCCATGGAATGGCAGTCTCAGGACAGTGTTCCAAGAGGGCAAAGGTGGAAGCTTCAGGTCCTCTTGAGGCCTAGGCTGTGGAGTTCACGCAGCATAAGTTCCGCCACATTCTGCTGGCCAAAAGCAAGTCACAGGGCCAGCCCAGATTCAAGGGAGTGGAGAAATGGACTCCACTTCTGTATAAGAGGAATGGCAAATTCACATTGCAGAGAAGCTTGCGTTAAAGATCTGTGGCCATTTAACAATGTGCCATACTCCTGAAGAGTGCTATTCGTACTGTGTAGACTGAGATTATTGTTAGTAACAGAACTTTACTTACAACATTGAGGCTCTGGTCCACCTGGTCCACAGGTGAACACTGTCACTTGTTAGAGCAAAGTAGCCTGGGGCAGGTGGGGCGTCAATTTTTATCTTCCTCTGATAGAAAAGGATTGGATCAGAAATGGAAAGAAGCGCTTTTAGGGATTGACTTTTTTTTTTTTTTTTTGAACCAAGTTTGAGCTTTATCACATCTTTTCTTTATCTTTTCTTGGTATTTCTTTCATGGTTGAGGTGGCCTCTGCCTAGCTCATGAAGTGATATAAAGCTAATGCTTTGCCAGCACGCAAGCTTTTCTGGAGTTTAAATAGGTGTTCTCAAAGCGCATGGCATTTTGAACCATCAGAGGTAAGATTTGTGGTATAGAGACCCCTTCTCTTCTCTTCTGGCCATAGACTTCCAGTGTAAGAGAGTATCAAGGAGGCCTTATTTACTTAACTCCTGGGTCCTGGAATCTGAATTAAAATGAAATAGTCAAGGTAATATCAAGGCTTGATACAACGAGAGGCTCTGACTCATAAAAATACCCAATTTATATGTTACCCAATAGATGCTAATGGGTGATTTTCTTTGAATTGTTTTTACCCAGGTGTCTTTTTAGAACTGAGTGAAGGGGTGTTTGGGGCTTGATTGGGTGATGATGACAGTAGCAAGAGTGGGTTCCCTTTGTTGAGCCTTTTCTATGTTCAGGGAGAGCATTGAGCTCAGTGCTTTACTTTCATTGACTTGTGGAGCTTTGGGGGACTAAAGGAAGCAACGTATGGCTAGCACATGGTACAGACGAAAAGCCCAATAAGGGCTGGCTAATAACACAATGAGGTAGGCAGTAATAGCTTTCATTTAATTGAGCACTTGCTGTGATCAAGGTTCTTTATTTGTATTCACTCATACAGTCCTCACAAAACTCTTTAAGATTGTTTCTCTTATTATACGCATTTTGCAGATGAGGAAATCCGGGCACAGAGAGTTGAATCACAGAGCTAGTTAATGGCAGAGCCAGGATTTAAGCCCATGCTGAGTCCAGAGCCTTGGTAGCCATTCACGCTTCTCTCAGGAATGGAACCCTTGCATACCTTGACATGATGTCTGGATTGTTAGAGAGCAAAGGCAGGATAGCTGACCCTGTTGCCAGACCCCAGCCTCCTCTGTTGTTGAATTCCAGGGCCAGGCACCCTAGGCGGTGGTTAAGTCACAAGGCCCTGAACTGACATGCCAAGTCACTGCCTGACTCGGTTAATGATCTCTCTGGGGTTTGGCTTCTCCCTGAATCTAGGGTTCATTCTTAGCCCCTGGAGAGAGGTGCTGGCTTCCTGAAAGCCTGACAGCCTTCTCCTCTGTGATGAACGAGTCCTGTAGATCGTTTACAACTTTGAAGAAGTTTTCCTTCCTCCCAGTACTGGAATTCAATATAACACCTGTAAAGCAAGAGCTAAATGCCCTTACCTGGGTGTGTTTATTAGGCCACCTTTTCTCTTTGCTCTGTTTTGGGCTTCAGATCATACTGAGTCTCTTATGCACCCAGTCTGAAGTAATCACCATGGTTTTCATTGTCATCAGTGGGTGTTTTGACACATCTCAAAGGCGTTTGTTGTCCCTGGGTTACTTAGAAGAGTGAAGATTGGAAGAGAATTGCAGGGTGCCCTCATCTTTAGTCTCCCTGCAGAGTAGTTTGAAGATGTCTGAAACTGAACAAATATAAAGAAGACTTTATGGCACATTTTTTGCTTACCTCTTTCCCAATTTAGAAAAACTTTGGGTCAGATACCATGTTAGGCATCTCACATACATTAGTCCATCTGTTCTTTAAGACAGGTCTATGATGTCGGTGTTATTGTGCCCATTTTACAGATGTGGAATCTGAAGGAAGATGATGTAACTTGACCCAGGTCAGATAGCACGTATCCCGTGTGGTGCTGGGATCCGAACTTGGGGTTTTCTGATTTCAAGTCCTGTGCTTTTTCCTTGTGACTTAACCCCAGGCTACCTGTCCTTCAGACACCCCTTTAAATCTCTCACAGGACAAATTTGGAAACCCAGTGTTTGTATAAACCCATTCTCTGGAACTTGCCATAGTGAATACTTTTTCTCCTCCTCCGTACCAGCTTTCCGTTTTCCCTCTGAGTCCCCAGGATGAAGTAATGAGGTTTGGAGGCGGGAGGCCTGGGATTAGGTTCCCTTTAAGTTACTTGGCAAGAGAAAACAAAAGAGTGGACATCATGCGAAACTTTCCCATTGTATCTCTAAGCACGGTAGAGGATACTCTGTCGGAAAGTCCTGTTCTTCCCGTAAGAGCAATTAAGAAAGGGAGGGAAGATCTTGGTGAAATACTGTTTGTTCACCCTCTCCCGCCGACCAACCTCAGTGCTTGTGTTCACTTCTTTGCTCTCCTCTTTAACCACCTCCCTTGCAGTTCCTCCTACTAAAGACATCATTCTGACGTGGTATCTTGTTTTTTGAGCTTCATTTGAGCTCTTTTGGGATGATAAGAAGACCCACTTTTTCTGCTTTGGTTCCCAGCTGGCCCACTTTCTCTCCTCCTCTGTCCTGTTCTTGTCCTTTGGTTCTTTGCAGAGCTGAGGAGTATAGGCATTTACCTTTAATCCTCAATGGAACAAAACAAAACAAAAAAGAAATGCAAAGAAATGAATTTTGCAGTGAGACGGCCAAAGGCATAATGGTGTAAGAACACAGGTGTCGGGTCAGGTAAACCTGGGATAGAATCAAGGCTCTGCCACTTACTGGCTGTGTCACCTCAGGCAGTTATTGAACCTCTGACGGTTGTGAACATTAAAAATAATTAAATGAATGAAGCATCCCAGGCAGTGGTCTTGCACACAGTGGGGCTTAATAAATCAGAGCTCTTAGCTCATTTGCTACAAATGCACAAAACAAGGGGGTATCTGAGGGACTTGGTTCTAGTGGTCAGTTTGTGGGATCAATTTTGAGAAGGAAGCACCTTTGGGATTACCTAGTCTGAAGCCTGCATTTTATTGAGACCCAGAGAAGTTAAGGGACTGTGTCCCAGCTGTAGAACTAGGTAGAGGCAAAGCTGAGACTAGAAGCCAGAACTTCTGACTCTGAGCTTATGCTCTTTCTGTGGCATCATGACTGATTTAATCCAGATATTTACACCAGCATCTCTAGGGTAGGGTTTGTTGGAGTCACCTGTGGGGGTGTTAAGAAAGCAACTTCCGGCGCAGTGGTTGAGAGTCTGCCTGCCGGTGCAGGGGACATGGGTTTGAGCCCTGGTCTGGGGGGATCCCGCATGCCGCGGAGCAACTGGGCCCGTGAGCCACAGCTACTGAGCCTGCGTGTCTGGAGCCTGTGCTCCGCAGCAGGGGAGGCTGCGGTAGTGAGAGGCCCGCGCACCGCGATGAAGAGTGGTCCCCGCTTGCCGCAACTAGAGAAAGCCCTTGCACAGAAACGAAGACTAAAGACAGCCATAAATAAAAATAAATAAATAAATAAAATTAAAAAAAAAAAAAAAAGAAAGCAACTTCCGGGGGCTTCCCGGTGGCCCAGTGGTAAAGAATCAGCCTTACAATGCAGGGGACTCGGGTTCGAGCCCTGGTCAGGGACCTAAGATCCCACGTGCCACGGGGCAACTAAGCCTGTGTGCCATGACTGCTGAGCTCGTGTGCCTCAACTAGAGCCCATGTGCCGCAAACTACGGAGCCCGTGCCCTCTGGAACACTCGTGCCACAACTACGAAGCCCGCGCGCCCTGGAGCCTGCACAGCACGGCTAGAGAAGAGGAAACTTGCACGCCACAACTAGAGAGAAGCCCGCACACCACAACGAAGAGCCTGCACACCGCAACGAAAGATCCCGCATGCCTCAACGAAGATCCCGCGTGCCGCAACTAAGACCCAATGCAGACAAAAATAAATTAAAAAAAAGAAATAATAATAATAGAAAGCAACTTCCTGGACTCCATCCCAGACTATTAAATCAGAATCTCAGGAGGTGTAGCCAGGGATCTTGGTTTTAACAGACACCTCTGTTGCTCCTTATGCATCTTATGAGTTTACAGTTTTATGAGTTGACTATAAATGTGAGCCTCATGGTTCTTGTGCTGTAATAAGAGTTGATACTTACAGAGTTATCCCAAAGCATTATGGCTTCAGTCATAGGAAAAAATCGTCATCTACTGATGTTAATGTTAGTAATAATGATGCTCATGGCAGCCGCTGCTTATGTAGTACCCACCCTCGGCCAGGTATGGTCTGAGTGCCTTTGGGCACTAAGAACAGTGTCTGGCATATGGTAAGCACTTTATAAATGTTAGCTATATTAACTCACCCCTTTGAGGGTTATTATTATCTCCATCACAGGTACAATAAACTGATGTATAGAGAAGTTAAGTGACTTGCCTGAGGTCACACAGCTGCTAATTGGTCGAGCTGGTATTTGAACTCATGTATGTCTGATGCTGACACCCATGTGGGATCATAGACAGATGCATGTGAAATGTTCTTTCAATGAATAGTGAAATTTAAAGGATTTTCCTCATTAGAAGAATGTCCTTCCAAGTTTGGTTGATTAAAGCCTGCCAAAACAGATCTAAGAGAGCTCTCACACAGGTAAATAATCCCTATTCTGGCCTATTCAAAACAAAAAAGTTCTGGAGTAAGGCTTTTCTGAGAGTGAACAAGCTGGTAAAAAGAGCTTGTTCAAAAGGGAAATGTTCTCACTTTCCATTCTGTTCGTGCAAATGAAAATGGACAGTGAAGGGGGAAAGTGGCAGCTGGCCGAAGAGCCAGACTCAGCTTCTTTGAGTCCAAAGAGCTCAGAGACCGGAGAACTTGGAAGAGCTTTGTGTGCTGTGCAGTTCTGTATTTTTTCTGCTTTCTTGTTTTATGACTTTCCTTGACCCAGAGATTTTGGGATTGTATATTTGTATGTAAATATACACTGCATGTGGACTGAAGTGTTGTTCCCCCGCAACCCCCCCATTAGGACATGGCGGTGAGAACTACAGATGAGGGACTGTTATTACTGATTTGGTATGTTGTTCCAGCTACGGTGGCTGAAAAACAAACTACCTCAAAACTCGATGGTTTTAAAGCAACGAGGTTTATTTTACTCATGGATCTGCAGTGTGGGCAGGGCTCATTAGGGACACCTTGTTTCAGCTCTCCCCAGCGTCATCCAGGGTGACCTGAGGGCTGGGGCTGGAATCACCTGACTCATTGGCCCACTCACGTGTCTGGCACCTGGGCTGGGAGGACCAGAACAGCTGGGGGTGAGAGCAACTGGTCATCCCTTTATGTGGTCTCTCTGTATGGTCTCTCCAGCTCCACAAGGTGGCTGCGGGCTCCCAAGTCACGTGTCAAGGCCAGGAGGGAGTGCACACCGGGCAGATGCCATCTTGGCTCTTGATCTCACCTCTGAAGTTGTGCAGTATTGCTTCTGCCATGTTCTTTTGGTTGAGGCTGTGGCAGTGGCCCATTTGGTTCAAGGGGAGGGGAATGTAGTCCCACTGCTTAATGGATGAATGTCTGTGTCTCACTCATCGTAAGAAAAACATGTGGGTTGGGCTGTGTTGGTGTGGCCACCTTTGGAGAATATTATCTGCCACGTATATGTTGACTCTACTCTTGCTAAATAAGCTCATTCAGGGCGGGTAGTTTATTGAGTCCCTGTATCGTCATGGTTAGTGTGATTTATGAATTTGCAGTTGTTACAAAGGCTAAGCTTACACAGTTTTTGGGTGGAACCTGAACTGAGTTTACCACAGTGAATATATGATGGGGAGGGGCTGGCAGAGCTTTACCTCATCATAGAGGAATAATCCATAGATTACTTTTTTCTTTTAGGAAGGAACAAGCCCATCATCTTTGTTCAGAAGCCTAGGCAACCTCACAAAGCACATAGTTACTGTTAAGTTCCTTTGACAATTGTTCAATGGGGCCAAAAATGTTCTACATGCTTGTGAACAAGGCAGACAAAGCTCTACTCTTAAGAAACTCAGATTCACGTGGTAAACAAGTAAATGGATAGAAATTTCAGATAGTTACAAGGTTCCTAGGTAAACAGATGGGAGAGCCCGGGGTAAGTGGTAGTTGCCATGATATTATTTCAGCCTTGTTAGTTGGCCAACAGAGTCAGCAGAAGAGATATCTGTGGAGTTTCACACAGCCTTCTTCTTGGGCTCCCCGTATACATACTCCATTCATAAGCTGGGAGAAAATTTTCAAGGAATGGCTAGGGTAAGCGTGGGCTTGTTCACAAAATCCTAGAGTAACAGTTGGATTAGCCACCCCTTTAACATCCATCCTGCAAGTTTTTTCCCTTCTGTTCCCCTCTAAGAAAAGGTTCAATAGAGGTAATTTAGGAACATAAAAAGAAATGTTCCTTTCACACGGTAGATAGTAAACACATGTAATTCATTTATTTTCCCTGAGACTGAAAGTGTGAAAAGTCGTAAGAACAGATTTTATAAACGTATGAAAACTGGATCCGTAACAGTTTATTTCGGGAGGTTAGTAATGTTAGGATCTATCTTTTACCGCATGAGGATCTACAAGGGCTCACTCTGAG
This sequence comes from Lipotes vexillifer, assembly GCF_000442215.2. Lineage (NCBI taxonomy): Eukaryota > Metazoa > Chordata > Mammalia > Artiodactyla > Lipotidae > Lipotes > Lipotes vexillifer. Next base: position 660,986 of record NW_006793908.1, read on the forward strand.
CCCAGGTCTGATGGAAACTATGGATTTCTTGGCTCTGCTTGAAGCTTGTCCCATGAGGGCACGGGAGCAAGAGTTGTCAAAAGTCTGACTTCATCTTGGCTTCCTAGTTTTGGTTTCCCAGTTTTCCTTAGTATTTTGTTGGAGAGTAGTTGCTAAGTGACAGATCCCTCCAGCTGGAGCAAAGGAGATGGTCAATTGAAGAGGGTGTGAGTCCTGTTGAAGGATGACCTAGGAACAGAAATCCAGAGAGAGAGAGAGAGAGAGAGAGAGAGAGAGAGAGAGAGAGAGGGAGAGAGAGAGTTTCATTTCCAAAGGGCGGTACTGTTGCAGAATTTCCCACGTTCATTGTGTCTACCTCTCCCCACTGCTCTTGTGATCTTTGCTCTCGGTTTTGGGGTTCATAGACTTTTGCTGGCTTGGTCAGAGCCAAGCAAACCTCAGGTCTGGTGGTAATTACTGGAGTGAGGTGGCCTGGTGTACGAGAGTGCATTTACCCTGGTAGAACATTGTAGAACTCTTCAAGGGGGAAAGGGCCTTTAAATGGGAACATTTGGTTCAGATTATTTTGATTTGTGTTAATGGGTGGGTTCCAAAGTCATGACTTGCTTTGGGAAATCTAATGGAGAACACTTGCATGGTATTATGTGTGTGCTTTTTTTTCAAGTGATATTTCCTCTCCATTCTTCTTTGGTCACCTTTCCTTATTCTAGAGACACTCTACTAACATTTTGGAGTTTTGTTCTCTTGGGAGAAGGCATCTTTTCTTGGAATTGTTCTTGAGAAGGGAGGAGTGTGGAATATTCTGGGTATGTCGGTCTGTGCGACAGAAGATTCATGGTCACATCCTCCTTTCCCTCATCTGTTAATATCCTCACCTCACATATACTGTGTATTATTTAAGCCCCTGTCTTGTGTGCTTCTGAGCATAACTGGTGCTTGTCTTAGTGGAGTTTATCTTGGGTTCAGTACTTAGCATAAAAAGTATTTTGGATTAGGATAGAGCGGAATAAGTAAGTTCCTCACTTTCTGGAAGGACTAGGAGAAGTACATGTCTAGAGGCCCCATGGGTAGAACCCAATATTTTATCTGAAAACACATAGTAGTAAGAGCAATCTCTTTTGTCACCTACTAGCCCTATGACTTTGGACAGGCTGCTTCAACTTTCCAAGGCTAATTTCCCATCTGTAAAACAGGGATGGGAATTCTCTCAAAATTCTATGCATTTTGAGGCTTAGATGAGATAATATATGTAAGGGACAGTGCAGAGTATAATTATTTAATAAATGCAGCTGTTATTGTTAATAGTTGTTTTTTGTGTGGAGACGTCATCGATGGTGCTAGAGTTGGTATATTCTGGCTGTGAAGAGTGGGTCCAACTCATGAAAATTATCTTCCTTGAAGAATCACGTCAGTTAGATGTGTTTCTTGTAGGGATGAAGGGGCTGTGAGTCAGAGGTCTCCCAAACCTTTGTTCTCCCAAGCCCTTGTCCACCAAAATCCTGGCTTTTTTACCTGTTGGCATATCTGGCTCAGAGGTGGACCTGCCCCACCTTTGAGAACTTCTTATACTTACTTTCTGTTTTTCTTTTCAGTATCTGGAGAAGCCTTCCATGAATATTCCCTACCTCCTGTAATCACTCTGGAGGTTTCCAAGACCTCTCTGCACCTCAGATGATGTCGGAGAGTTGGCTCTGGGACCCAGGCTTGCTCCCAAGTCTTGCTGGCTGCCGCAGCTGGCTTCCCTGGTTGATCAGTGCTGGGAGCCAAAGTGAGGACTCTCTTTCAGCAGCATTTGAGCAGAGTTCAGGGATACAGGGAGGTGGGCTCATTGAAGCAAACAGTGTGGGGTTCATTGACATAAAGATGGCACCTTCGATCACTAAGACATGCGATTTCACCAGATTTTAATAATTACAGTGATGCCGTACCATTCATGAATGCTTACTGCATCCCAGATGGGCATGGAGTAGTCATTTATAATCCCCATTTTTCCAGCAAGGAAATTGAGGCTTTTGGTACTGATGTAACACACCCGGCTTTCTGTATACTTCCTTACGACTTCTTGTTTCTTTCCTGGCATCTAGAAAATTTCTCAGTGTCAGTGTGTGAAGACAGGAAGGATGGGTGTAGTGGAAAGATTGTTGAACTGTAAGTCAGGTTCTAGCCCCCGCCCACCCCCGCTTCCCTTCTGCCCTTCCTTCCACCCTTCCTTCTAGTTTGTAAGATCTGGGGCTTGGCCTGGAGAAGGTGACATTATGATGTGGTGATGAGGATCCTGAGCCCTGGCCTCAGACACTCTTGGGGTTGCATCCTGGTTCTGCCATTTGCTCATCCAGGGGCCTTGGGAAGTGGTATCCTTTTCTAAGCCTCAGTTTCCTCATCTGGGGATGGTGACTGTCATTTTCCCCTGTTGTGGGGACTGAGTGACGTGACACATGGTAAAGCACCTGGTAAGTATCATTACATGTGAACTAAAAATTAGAGATCATTTTATGTTATTCTTTTTCTCAGACATTCTTGTTTTCCCTTAATGAGCTGGTGGTTTTAAAGCCTTTTTCTGAGGGGTGTATCACAGACTTTGTTGAGAGTCTGATGGATGTTCTGGACTGTCTCCCAGGAAAGTACATGTTCACCCCAAATCATATTCAGTGTCAGAGGATTCAGGCAGGACCTTCTAAAGCTCCTTGTCTGTGAACTCCAGAAGGAAACCCTCTCAGACGATTGTGGCCTCCTTTCCGGAGGGACCCTGCCTTATCTTCCCCCTGCCCCCTGGCCCTTAGCTGAGGCCGGGGTGCATGGAGCAGCCCTCCCTGAGGACTGGGGGATGGGCTTTCTTTTCCTCCTCCACTCCATCTGCTAACAAGCAGCCTCCTGCTTGCTTGGCCCTGGAGTTGCTGCCCAGAACACACACCAGCAATGGCCTTCAGGAGTGAGCTGCCCGGGGAGCAGGGAAAATCAGTCTTTGTCTTCCTGGCTGGCTTATTTCAGGGATAAGAGAGGGATGAAGGGAGAGGGAGACCCTGGGATTCCAGGAATGACCAAGCTCCTGTGTATTGATGGCCTGCTGTGTGCCAGGAACTGTGCTAGGTGCTTTGCAGTCTTTTTTTAAATAAATTTATTTATTTTATTTATTTTTGGCTGTGTTGGGTCTTTGTTGCTGCCCGCGGGCTTTCTCTAGTTGCGGCGAGTGGGGGCTACTCTTCGTTGCAGTGCGTGGCCTTCTCGTTGCAGTGGCTTCTCTTGTTGTGGAGCACGGGCTCTGGGCGCGCGGGCTTCAGTAGTTGTGGCACGCGGTCTCAGTAGTTGTGGCTCGCGGGCTCTAGAGCGCAGGCTCAGTAATTGTGGCTCACAGGCTTAGTTGCTCCGTGGCATGTGGGATCTTCCCGGACCAGGGCTCGAACCCGTGCCTCCTGTGTTGGCAGGCAGATTCTTATCCACTGCGCCACCAGGGAAGTCCCTTTGCAGTAATTTCTCATCCTTACGAGAACCCTACCAGGTGGATGCGGCTCTCACTCTCACTTTACAGATGAGGAAACTGAGGCTGAGAGAAGTTAACTGAGCAGGGCAAGTGGCAGAGGTGGGAGTTAGGTCCAGTCTGTCTCAGTTGCGGAGTACCTCTGGGCCATGCTGTTCCCCAAGACAGAGTCATCCTCCGGGGTGAAGGGTAACTTCACACCCTTTGCTGTTGACAAAGGAAATGCTTTTCCTCCTGGGGCCCAGACATCTGCAGATGCCGGCTTTGTTATGGGCTCTAGATGGCCCTCTCAGTGCTGAACTGCAGATGTGTATTTTTAGAAAAGGAAGAGACTTCTGTGTCTGCTGTTTATGTACAGAGGCATATCAGTTTCTGAAGACTAAAACCAGCTAAAGCAGCCAAGTTGTCTGCCCTGGTTGATGTCCAAATGCTGGTGGCCGATCTCCCAGTTGACTGATATTTGCTGTGATGGCTTGAGGGGCAGGACTGACGCTCAGGTCTCTTTTGTTGATAGACTGAGCGCTGAGTCCCCGAAGGGATCTGTGTCTGCTTTCTCCTGAGTCTGGGCTTGCCACCAGCACAGCTCTTGGCATATCGGCAGCTGGTTAGGCGACATCCTTCTCTTCCATTTCCCTGTTTGCATTTTCCCCTTTCTATCCCCACCCACTGGTCTTTCCCCCTCTCTGTAAGACCAGCTGCATTTTAAGTTCTTGTTATTGTCAAAGAGGTATAGTTCATGTGCCACACTGAGATTGGCCACATAATCCCTGTAACGAACCATGCACTGGTTGCGTGGAGTGCACGGGGCCAAGCTGCCATTCCTGGAAGCAAGGGCAGTGCAGGGCAATGTTGGGGTCCCTCTGTGTCCCCATTGTCTGCCTACGTTTATAGCTGACAGACACCAAGTGCTCCTTATGTGCCAGGCAATGGCTCCATGGATTATCTGTCCACTCCTCCCATCAGCACTCTGAGGGTAGTTCTGGGATTATCTGGATTTTCCAGCTGAGAAGAATGAGGCTTGGATAGGCCCATGACCCGCCCAAGGTCACATGCTGGGATAGTGGCTGCACTCAGGTGGGAGCTGAGGTGCATGCGTGTGTGAGGCGAGGATGAGTCAGCTCAGAGCAGGAGGAGGGTGGGGTGTGCCACCCTGAGGCACGTGTCTTGCTCCCGGGAGGCTGTCCTTTGGTGTGGCACAGGTGAACCAGAATTCCAGGTCCTCTGGAGGATTAGTCTTGTTGACCTTCTCTGCCCTGACAAAGAGGATTTGGATGGGATTTCCCTCCGGTGGGGATTTTGTCTTAGGGAGGGCTGCAGAACTGGGCCTGCTGCTCCTGGGAGGTGCTGTGTCATTCCTGCTCACCCCGCTGCTGTCACCTCTCACACCGGTCCCCCCTTACAACAATGCAATCGGAAAGAGCTACATTTTGTGCTGCCCTGTGAGGGTCTATATATAGAATGTTAAGTAACCACTTGTAAGATGCTTCCTTCTCTTATTTTGGTAGTTCAGCTGATGCCCTTCATTCTTTTTCATTTCATGCATTCATTTATTCATTCACCCATTATCTGTTGATTAGTATGATTAAAGCACACACATGTGCCAATAGCTCTCCCTTAAAGGATGCTACCTTTCTGGGGACAGAAAGACCCAGAACCAGTCAGTGTGCTAAGGCCTTTTCCTGTATTATCTCAGAACAACCCTGTGCGGTAGGTAGGAAACTGAAGAAAAGAAGGGCAGTAGAGCCTCTTGATTAAGAGAGGGCCCGGGTGGAGGGCTGCCAGAGTGGGAACCTCTGCTCTGCTGCTTGCTGTCTGTGGACTTGGGCAAATCACTCAGCGTTTCTGATCTTCTGTTCTCTCATCTGTGAAAGGAGGATGACAGTGCCTGCCTCATAGGATTCTGAGGATCAAAAGAGACAGTGTTTGTAAATTTCACATTTCTCTGGTAGGTGGTAAGAACTCCCTAAAAGGTGGCTATTTTTCCTTTTATTATTTTTAGGTATTCTTATCTCCTTGTTTTAAAGATACAGAAACTGAGCCTTGGGGAGGCTGTTCCAGCCCAGCCCAAGCCCAGGTCACAGTGAATACTGCAGTGGACAGTAACATATTAATTGCCATTACATGCACAAGTAGAGTGCCATGAAGTTCAAGGGAGGGGAGTGACGCCTGCTTTGTGTGGGTGGAGGGAGAAGCTGCAGTCGGGCTGGTGTGGCATTGGGGTGGACTTCATGGAGGAGATGGTATTGGACGGATTGGTCCACCTGGACGAGAGGAAATGGGGAAGTTAAACATTGTTGGTGGAGGGAACAGCAAGGGCAAATGCTCAGCCAGGAGGGTTGGGTGGTGTGTGTGTTTGGGGACCCTGGATCCCTCTGATTCAGAAGAGAGCAGGGCTGTGTAAGCCCCAGGAGGGTGGGGCCTGGGCGGGGTTTGTTCTGACCTAAAATAGTGACTGCACCTGGAAGGGGCTCCATATAGAGTTGTTCAGCCCAGCTGAATGGCAGTGTCTGCAGGGGGTGGAGTTTTAGTTGGTGAAGGGGAGTGACTTGGGAGAAAGGAATTTTGAACTTCAGTTGGAAAAGTTGATTTCTGCCCACAGTGCTACCTGGGACTGTTTATTTCTGCTGTAGAGCGCCAGCCCTCTCAGCCGCCTTACTTATAAACTGTAAGTCACTCTAGACACTAGTTTTGATTTTGCCTGGACTGTGAACAGATACTCTCTGAGCTTTTGGTCAGCATTCTGATGGTGATAGAACATTACAGGACTGGGTGGCCACCTTTCTTCCTGGGGTCATTTAAATTTGAGACCACAGGACCTTGAGCCAAGTAAAAACTTGTTTGAAGTAAATGTCATGGGTGGCCCTGTGGTTTTTCCCAATCATGTTGCCCTCCTTTACTCTCTTCCAGTTTTTCCTTATTTTTTGTGGTCAAGTTCTCACTGTAGGTAGTTCTCAAGCCTTAGCTCATCAGCCAAGGTGAATGCTTCTCGCTTCATGTAACATGGGGTTAGAGAAAGGTCTGTTGTGTATGTGGTGTGGTTGCTACCTAGGTGAGCGCTTCGTAAAAGAATCTTGCCTACAGTGATTTCTTTGCGAGGCAAAGGATTACTTTAGTTTTTTTAGTTTTTTTGTTTTTTTAACATCTTCATTGGTATATAACTGCTTTACAATGGTGTGTTAGTTTCTGCTGTATAACAAAGTGAATCAGCTATACATATGCATATATCCCCATATCTCCTCCCTCTTGCATCTCCCTTCCTCCCACCCTCCCTATCCCACCCCTCTAGGTGGTCACAGAGCACCAAGCTGATCTCCCTGTGCTATGCGGCTGCTTCCCACTAGCTATCTATTTTACATTTGGTAGTGTATATAACTCCATGCCACCCTCTCACTTCATCCCAGCTTACCCTGCCCCCTCCCCGTGTCCTCAAGTCCCTTCTCTACTTCTGTCTTTATTCCTGTCCTGCCCCTAGGTTCTTCATAACCATTTTTTTTTAAGATTCCATATATATGTGTTAGCATATGGTATTTGTTTTTCTCTTTCTGACTTTCTTCACTCTGTGTGACAGACTAGGTCCATCCACCTCACTACAAATGACTCAATTTTGTTTCTTTTTTATGGCTGAGTAATATTCCATTGTATATATGTGCCACATCTTCTTTATCCATTCATCTGTTGATGGACACTTAGGTTGCTTCCATGTCCTGGCTATTGTAAATAGAGCTGCAATGAACATTGTGGTACATGACTCTTTTCGAATTATGGTTTTCTCGGGGTATATGCCCAGTAGTGGGATTGCTGGATTGTATGGTAGTTCTATTTTTAGTTTTTTAAGAAACCTCCATACTGTTCTCCATAGTGGCTGTATCAATTTACATTCTGACCAACAGTGCAAGAGGGTTCCCTTTTCTCCACACCCTCTCCAGCATTTATTGTTTGTAGATTTTTTTGTTGTTGTTTTCGGTACACGGGCCTCTCACTGCTGTGGCCTCTCCCTTTGCGGAGCACAGGCTCCAGACGCACAGGCTCAGTGGCCATGGCTCACGGGCCCAGCTGCTCCGTGGCGTGCGGGATCCTCCTGGACCGGGGCACAAACCTGCGTCCCCTGCATCGGCAGGCGGACTCTCAACCACTGCGCCACCAGGGAAGCCCTGTTTGTAGATTTTTTGATGATGGCTATTCTGACCAGTGTGAGGTGATACCTCATTGTAGTTTTGATTTGCATTTCTCTAGTGATTAGTGAAGTTGAGCATCCTTTCATGTGTTTGCTAGCAATCTGTCTATCTTCTTTGGAGAAATGTCTATTTAGGTCTTCTGCCCATTTTTGGATTGGATTATTTGTTTTTTTGTTATTGAGCTTGCATGAGCTGTTTGTAAGTTTTGGAGATTAATCCTTTGTCAGTTGCTTCGTGTGCAAATATTTTCTGCCATTCTGAGGGTTGTCTTTTTGTCTTGTTTATGATTTCCTTTGCTGTGCAAAAGCTTTTAAGTTTCATTAGGTCCCATTTGTTTATTTTTGTTTTTATTTCCCTTTCTCTAGGAGGTGGGTCAAAAAGGATCTTGTTGTGATTTATGTCATAGAGTGTTCTGCCTGTGTTTTCCTCTAAGAGTTTTATAGTGTCTGGCCTTACATTTAGGTCTTTAATCCATTTTGAGCTTATTTTTGTGTATGGTGTTAGAGAGTGTTCTAATTTCATTCTTTTACATGTAGCTGTCCAGTTTTCCCAGCACCACTTATTGAAGAGGCTGTCTTTTCTCCATTGTATATTCTTGCCCCCTTTATCAAAGATAAGGTGACCATATGTGCGTGGGTTTATCTCTGGGCTTTCTGTCCTGTCCCATTGATCTATATTTCTGTTTTTGTGCCAGTACCATACTGTCTTGATTACTGTAGCTTTGTAGCATAGCCTGAAGTCCGTGACCCTGATTCCTCCAGCTCCGTTTTTCTTTCTCAAGATTGCTTTGGCTATTCGGGGTCTTTTCTGTTTCCATACAAATTGTGAAATTTTTTGTTCTAGTTCTGTGAAAAATGCCATTGGTAGTTTGGTAGAGATTGCATTAAATCTGTAGATTGCTTTGGGTAGTATAGTCATTTTCACAATTTTGATTCTTCCAATCCAAGAACATGGTATATCTCTCCATCTGTTTGTATCCTCTTTAATTTCTTCCGTCAGTGTCTTGTAGTTTTTTGCATACAGGTCTTTTGTCTCCTTGGGTAGGTTTATTCCTAGGTATTTTATTCTTTTTGTTGCAGTGGTAAATGGGAGTGTTTCCTTAATTTCTCTTTCAGATTTTTCATCATTAGTGTATATGGATGCTAGATATTTCTATGCATTAATATGCATTAATATGCATTAATTTTGTATCCTGCTACTTTACCAGATTCATTGATTAGCTCTAGTAGTTTTCTGGTGGCATCTTTAGGATTCTCTATGTATAGTATCATGTCATCTGTAAACAGTGACAGTTTTACTTCTTCTTTTCCGATTTGGATTCCTTTTATTTCTTTTTCTTCTCTGATTACTGTGGCTAAAACTTCCAAAACTATGTTGAATAGTAGTGGTGAGAGTGATCAACCTTGTCTTGTTCCTGATCTTAGTGGAAATGGTTTCAGGTTTTCACCCTTGAGAACGATGTTGGCTCTGGGTTTGTCATATGTGGCCTCTATTATGTTCCCTCTATGCCGACTTTCTGGAGGGTTGTTACTTTAGTTTTGAACCTCTGTGCCCTAACATATGATTCTTTGGGAAGTTTTTATCATTGGATTTTGCAAGAGCAAGATTGGAAGCTCTTTAAAACAGGGATCTGCTCCCTCACTCTATGTGGTCCAGCCATGGCTTGTGGGAATTAACCAGTGGATTTCTGATCTCTGGGCCAAGCAGTCCTTCCTTCCCTCCTGTTTGGTTTCTTGACCTTATCAAGAAGTGACTATCAGAGGATAAATATTGGTGTGTTATGGATCCCAGGAGCAGTTAGTTATCTTTGCACTAAATTGATTTTAAACTGGAGGTAATGCTCCAGATCATCTTTTACTGACTGTGTCTGCTGTGATATTTATCCCTTCCATGCTGATTCCATTCCCAGCTCCAACTTGATTTAAAAAGAATGGTTTTATCGGGACTTCCCTGGTGGTGTAGTGGATAGGACTCTGTGCTCCCAATGCAGGGGGCCTGGGTTCCATCCCTGGTCAAGGAGCTATATCCCACACACATGCCACAACTAAGGAGCCCTGGAGCTGCAACTAAGGAGCCCTGGAGCTGCAACTGAGGAGCCCTGGAGCCACAACTAAGTAGCCTGCCTTCTGCAACTAAGACCCCACGCACCCAAAGAAAGAAAGAAATAATTTTTTAAAAAAGGTTTTATCACCATCTTCTCTGAACCACACACAGCACTTTAAAGGGAGGCAAAGGATGAGAATGAAGATCTGCAGTTTTAAATAATGTTATGAAAGATTGAAACCATTAAGAAGACAGGATAACTTTCATCTTAGTGGAAGCAGTTCAAGTAGGTTTTCATGGTGGGTAGGAGTGGACTCTCTCCACTGTTGTTTCCTCATCCTTGAGCGAGACAGGTTCTCATACAAAACTAGAACAAAACCAACAACAAACACAATGAGCAGAAATCACAAGACTTCAGAGCAGGTGAAGCAACTGCAGCCGCATCTTTTCTCTTCCCTCCCAAAGCACTCGTCTTTGTGTTGGCTTGTCTTCCAGAAAGATGAATGGTGTGCAGGAAGGAACGTGTGTTCGTTTTCAAATATTACCGCCATGTGGTTTCTGAATAGCATATGCTCTGTGGTTGGAGACACAGTTAATCAGTAGAGAAGATGGTCACCCTCCTTTCCAGGGAAAACCTACTGGTGCTCTTAAAGCTCTCCCTCTTTATTGCAATCCTCCTCCCTCTCTGGACACTTGCTTTGTTACTGTAGTGTTCAGTGCATCCTCCTTCCCCCCCACAGTGCATCATTAGACTCTCCTTTTCCAGTGGCATATTTTCCTAAAGTTATGATAAGCACTTGTTCTAGAGGGTTCTGCAGGTTTTCTGTACAGAGGCAGGTAATGCTGGGTTGAGAAATATTAATGAGAAACAAAAGGGTCTTGTGAGTGAGGTAAGCAGTAGGGCTAAATGTTAGAGGACCCTTTACCAGGTGGGGGCTCTGAGCAGCAGGAGGTAGTTTGGAAGGGGCGGGTCTCAGATGGGAGGCACTTAGCCTTTGAGGCATTGTGGGATGTTCACAGGTGTTAGTGGGTATTGTCGAGGGGACCCCATTGTCCTTTGGAGACATGGGACCAGCCCTTTGCACACTCATTGCTGGACTCCTCTTGATCAATGTGTCTGCTGGCCAAGGTAAAAGGCCTTCTTAGAAAAAAAAGCGTGACAGGATCTGGATTCTTAAACCCATCCTTGTATCTCTCATGACATTCAGAGAGTTTGGTTTCTTCATGGAGGCTGTCTTAGAGCAGATTTATTTTATTTTTCCCTGAATGACTCTAATGATAGGAGTTGTGCTATTAATACAGATGCCTATGACTTGTCGTCACAGGGGTTTTTATCATTTCACACATGCATTCTCACATGTTGATGCATTTTTGGCTCCTTGCTGCATGTGTACCGCCAGCAGTTGGATTGATTTTACATGATCTGGTTGAGCCCCTGGGTGAGGGCTGATGGAAAGTTTCTTTGATCCAGAGGAGGTCTGTGTTCCTGTGTCATCGTTATAACTATCATCGTTATAACTATGATCTCTCCCAGTAAGTTTGTATCTTACCTGTGCCTTTTTTTTTTTTTTTTTTTTGATATTTACTTAGTTATTTGGTTGCACCGGGTCTTAGTTGTGGCATGCATGTGGGATCTAGTTCCCTGACTAGGGATCGAACCCGGCCCCCCCACCCCCACCCCCCCGCCGCCCCCTGCCTTGGGAGAGCGGAGTTTTATCCACTGTGCCACCAGGGAAGTCCCTTACTTCTGTCTTAAAAGACCAACAACAGAAAAGTTTACCAGCCAGAAGCCTTGGGTATCACTCTGCCTGTAGCCAGGGAATTGAACTGTTGTCTTTCCATGCACCATTGAGCCCTTCTTTTGGCACAGAGAGATGTCAGAGTCCATCTCTCTCTCGAAGAGTCTTGGTGCTCTGAAACCTGTGACCTCCCTCACTTCTCAGAATTGCCTTTGTCAAGCTCCAGAGGTGGTGGAAGTACTAATGGGGGAGTGTCAGAGAATCTGCTTAGCAAAATTTGGACTGAACAATCGCTTATACTATAAAGTGGCTTTCTGGGGCAGTTGATGGGCAACTTATCCTTTTGCTGCTATAGCTTAGATTTTAAAATTGTGGGATCTAGAGCCTGACTCTGGGTTTATATCTTGGTTCTGCCACTTAACTGGCAATTTTCCCGTTTGTAAAATGGATTTAAACAATAATACTTGTCTTAAAGGGATTGGGGGAGAATTAAATGACATAATACCTTTAAAGCACTTAGGGACTGGGCACATAGTAAGCTTACAATAAGTTGTTGTCTTTCATGATGTTGAAAATTCGTCAGAGTAGCCTTAACTCCGTGTTCTGAGAATCTTGCGAGTCCTTCTCAGTATGTAGACAGCATTCTGCTTGGGTGTGCATTTGTAGGAAGCTACAAGCTCCAGGAGAGCTGGGTTATATATGCTTTTGTTCGTCGTATAATGGAGAACACAGGGGACAGTAACTGACCTGTAGTATGTGTTTAATAAGTCCTTGTGGAATGAATGGATGAAGCTGTGAGCAGATCAAGAACAGGAATATGGCTGGGTGGGATGTTTGGGGTAGCTAAGCCATTTTTATTAGTTTGTAGCTACAGGAACCTTCATCATCCTGGAGATCATGAGAGGTAGGTAGCAAATTTGGGAGGAGGGGTGGAAATTCTTTTTTTTTTCTCTCTTAAACAACTTAATTGGCATACAGAAAACTGCACATGTTAAGTTGTACAATTTGATAAATTCTGACATCTATATACACCTGTGAAGCCATCACCACAATGTTAGGGGAATTCTTAATGCCTGTCTCAAAAGTCTTTTGTTTCTGGGTAGCTGATCAGCCACTTCCCCCTCTGCCTTGCATGTGGCTCTCTGCCTCATGGGGAGGGAGGGGGAGTCTGCTTTTCTCCTCTTTACATCATTCCTTCCCAGCTGCCATCCGCATTTTTACATTCTTGCCAGTGAACTTTTAGATGATTATAGTGTGTGTGTGTGTGTGTGTGTGTCTGTGTGTGTGTGTGTCTGTGTGTGTGTCTGTGTGTGTGTGTCTGTGTCTGTTGAGTGTCTGTCCCCACCGGGTTGCAGCCTGGGGAGCACAAGGACTATCATCAGTTTTGTTCAGTGTTTTATTCTCATTGCCTCCCACGGTCCCTGGCACATGGGAGGCACTCAGTGGAGATGTAAAGCATGAGTGAATGAACTGTTGCTCCAGAAGATACATGTTGCTGTTGGGCCTGAATTGGGAGCAAAGGAAACAGTTGTTCTGAGACTCAGAAGTTATTCTTACCTTCAGCAGAGGGAAATCAAAGGGAAGAAAGGCCTCCTTGGGTCTGAATGACTTTAACTTCATTACTGACGGGAGACCAAGGAGAGCCTGGAAATGCAGGGAATCTAACCTGATACAAGCCAGACCCAAAGATGAGGTGTGTGGGGATCTCCTCTGTTGTTCTGGGACTCAGCTGTTCTATGCAAGGGTAAACATTTATGTTGGGGCTCTGTTAGTTGTGTTTTGTTTGTTTGTTTGTCTTACTGCAAACAGTTTCTCTCCTACAGGCTGCCATAGAAGGGGGCTTTAACCGGACATGCTGTCAGAGGGACCCCCCACCCTATCCTTTTTCTCTCCAGCTTGTGGTATTTCTACCTGCCGTCCCACAGCCCCTCCCACCCCCAGGTGTAAATGGTAGTAAATTTTCAGAGCCAGCTCTGACTCCTTCAGAGAAAAGTCTTTCTTAGGTACTTAAAGGAAGAATCACAAAAATAATAATTAAGAATGACACAACCAGGTAAGTGGTCTGTGGTGTGCATTTTGGCAAGAGTCAACATTTTAGAGCAGTAAATACTCACCGTGGTGGAGAAGAATGAACCAAACAGGCTTTTTTTTTTTTGTGGTACGCGGGCCTCTCACTGTTGTGGCCTCTCCCCTTGCAGAGCACAGGCTCCGGACGCGCAGGCTCAGAGGCCACGGCTCCCGGGCCCAGCCGCTCCGCGACATGTGGGATATTCCCGGACGGGGACATGAACCCGAGTCCCCTGCATTGGCAGGTGGACTCTCAACCACTGCGCCACCAGGGAAGCCCCAAACAGGTTTTTAAAACCCCCATTACAGAAAGAAAGGGGAGGGGTGGGAAGCAAGAGAGAACATATTTGTGCTGATTTTCTACAAAATATTTACAGAAGAGGTGGATACCAGATTCATTTAGAATTATTATTTCTTTCAGATGCTAGGAGGCAGCTGGTTGGTTTGGGATGAAATGAGATGGTTCCAGAGGTACCACTTAAGAAGGTTCTGGAACTTTTTTGCACGATGAGGTTGTATTTTGTACAGGTTTCATCCCAGGTGCTTTGCTCCCTAGATATCCATCCATCCATCCTTGCATCTGTCCATCATTATTGACTCCCTGTTATGTATGAGGCTTATCCATACACTAATCTGTCCATCCATCCATCTGTGTATCCATCTATCCTGTTATTGACTGCCTGTTACATACCAGGCACTGTCCCCACCCCTCCTTCCATCCGTCTACCCATTCTCAACCTATTCGTCCTGCAGCCATTCAGAATTATTGATTGCCTATTATGTGCCAGGTGCTGTTCTAGGCCTTGGGAACCCAGAGTAGGAAATAATTTACCAGAGGAAACAGGCTCATGAACAAGATTGGTTTATTATTTTTCAGCTTTGATGTGAGGTTATTAATGACTGACTGACACCTCATCATCACCATTTGTAATGCTATAAAGTCACAGGCTGTGTCTGCTTTTTGCTTACATTTGTCTCTCCAGACTAGTGTATCAGGCACATAGATGCTCACGACATAGTTTTTTGAATGAATAACAGGGTAAATGAGTGACATAGTTTTTTTGAATGAATAACAGGGTAAATGAGTGATCTATGTAGTGTGGGACACGCTGTAACAGGAGTATAATCACAGCTGTGAGAAGTCACACAGAAGGCAGAGTTACTGACACCCATCCCATTTCTGGGCCGAGTAATGAAGAACGAGGGCTGGACATGCATGCCATTGAGTTTGCTGTTTGTGCATTGGCTTATGCACTTGCTGACATTTGTTTTGTTTTGTTTTGTTTTGTTTTGCGGTACACGGGCCTCTCACTGTTGTGGCCTCTCCCGTTGCGGAGCACAGGCTCCGGATGCGCAGGCTCAGCAGCCATGGCTCACGGGCTCAGCGGCCATGGCTCACGGGCTCAGCCGCTCTGCGGCATGTGGGATCTTCCCGGACCGGGGCACGAACCCGCGTCCCCTGCATCTGCAGGCGGACTCTCAACCACTGCGCCACCAGGGAAGCCCCCAAGCATTCCTTTTTGTGTTGTTGCAGAAGCCCTAGATTTTGGCCACAATGTGACTTAAAGGCTTAGGCTTCCTAAGAAAGGAGGTGTATTAGCGTCCTGGGGCTGCCGTAACAAATTACCACAAACTGGGTGGCCCAGAGCGACAGAAACTTATTCTCTCCTGGTTCTGGAGGCTGGAAGTCTGAAATCAGGGTGTTGAGAGGACTGTGCTCCCTCTGAAGGCTCTGTGGAAGGATCTTTCCTTGTCTCTTCCTAGCTTCAGTGGCTCCTGGCAATCTTTGGTGCTGCTTGGCTTGTAACTACATCACTCCAGTCTTGGCCGCCTCCTTCCCAGTGTGTCTGTGTCCTCTCCTCTGCTTATGAGGACACCAGTCCTTGGATTTAGGTCCCATTCTAATCCAGTATGACCTTATCTTAGCTAATTACATCTGCAAAGACTCTGTTTCCAGATAAAGTCACATTCTGAGGTTCCGGGTGAACATGAACTTGGGGGACATTATTCAGCCCACTGCAGGAGGGGATATTGAAGTTGGTGGAGGCGTGCTGAGAGGCTTCCTGTGGACCTTCTCATTCCTCAGGGCTTCTGGGTTGACAAAGAAGCAGGAGACAGGTGGTGGGGAGGGTAGACCAGCAGTGGCTGGAATTCCAGTCTCTGGGGAGGGCTCCTGGCTATAGGACCCTCCTCAGCCTAAAGGAAGCTGTGAGACCGCAAGAGGTGGCCCTGCTCGTGCATTCCCTGGCTCATGTTCACCCTGTCCTTCCTGCAGCGAGGGGGACAGATGTCAGGGTTCCTTACTGGCTGTCCCCGGAGCACCTTGAAAGAGGAGGAAATGTCCACAAGAATAAAATGGCCAGAATAATTAACGACCCTAGCTGACAATGACCGAGGGTTTTTCCAGGCTCCTTTTCTTCTCTGGGAACAGTTTCCTGCTTCTTTCTTGGAGGCTTGTTGCCAGGGACTTTCCGGGTCCAGGACGGGACATCGCTTTCCTTTTCTTTCTTGTGTCCCTGTTTTCTCAGGTTCAGTGTCAGTAGTTTCCTCCAGTCCCCTTGATTTAAACAAATGACTCAACAATGTCTTCCTATAACAGCGGTTCTTAAAGTTACTGTGATTTCCAAATTTTATTGCCAAATCTGGAAATTTGATTTTCAGATCTGATTTCCAGATTTGATTCCCAGAACTTCTGATTCAAAAAGTCTGGGGCGATCTGGGTCAGGGGACCTTTCAAAGCCAAATCAAGGAACATTGCCCCCAAAGGTATGTTTCTGTGTGTGTGTTTTCCCTCAAGTGGTACCTGGTGTATTAGAAAGGATGGCTTCTGCATTTGCAAGACATAATTTGTCACCAGATTATGTATTTAAAGTTCTGATATACCTAGATATGCTGTCTAGGTATACAAATGCAAATTCTTTTCCTATAGGCAAAGTGATTTTAAGATAGAAATAGTGGTACCTTGAAAACATTGTAGGCATTCTGTTGGATGAGGAAGAAAGTGAGTGGAGAAAGTGTGTCTTGTGGCTTCAAGGCTAAACCTAGGAAATGGGGTTCCCATTGTTTGATTTCGTGAGTGTAATGGAGTGAATAAAGGGATGGCTCGTCTTCATTTCAGTGATCCAGCTTTCCCTTTATGTAAAAAGAGGGTTGCAGGGTTTATCACTCTCCTGACTCAACTCTTAAAAAGAGTCACTTGAATTAATTTATTTATTTAAAAAAGTTATTGGGGGCTTACTTACTACATACTAGGATTGTGATAACTGTCCTTTTTTTCTTTTTTCTTTTTTTTTTTTTTTTGGTGGTACGCGGGCCTCTCACCGTTGTGGCCTCTCCCGTTGCGGAGCAATAGGCTCTGGACGTGCAGGCTCAGCAGCCATGCCATACGGGCCCAGCCACTCCGCAGCATGTGGGATCCTCCCGGACTGGGGCATGAACCCGGGTCCCCTGCATCAGCAGGCAGACTCTCAACCACTGTGCCACCAGGGAAGCCCTTCATGTCGCTTTTTGAGACGGCATTATAAGTTTTCATCAAATGTACTATATTATACATCATTTTCTGACAATATTACAATCTTTTTAAATTTTAAGACTCTCAACCACTGCACCACAGGGAAGCCCGATAACTGTCCTTTTATGAACAAAACACATTGGCTACTGCCTGCTTGGTGTTTCTTATGTCATTGGTGGTACACATTAAACAGCCACGAAAATCAAAGGAAGTTACGTATCGTGTAAAGGGGTGGGAAGGGAAGTTCTAGGAGGCGGGAGAGCTTACCATGGAGAGTGGGTGGGGGATGAGAGGAGGCCACTTCCCTGAGGAAGTGACCCTCTGAGCGGAATATGAAGGGTGACAGCAACAAGGTGGAGAGGGTTGGGGGAGTGCTGTGGGCAGAGGGAACGTGCTGGGCTTTGTGGCTGGAGGGGTCCTGGCACATTAGAGGATCTGAGCTGGCCAGAGGGCCGAGAGAGGGCGAGGCCAATGGCGTGTCCCCTTGAGGCGAGTTTCCCCCACCCACAAACTCTAGTCAGATTTGTAGTTATTTTGAGATGAAAGGGAAGAGTTACAGTTGGGAAGCGTTTGGAAGGGGCTGTGCCAAGATCAGATCTGCTTTTTGAAAAGGTCATCCTGGGCACCTGAGTGACACATGGTCTGGAGGGGAGCGGGAGGGGGTAGGCAGACCAGTGAGGAGTGCAGGCCAGAGACATGCCGGCCTGGGTCCCATGATGCCGCAGCAGTGGAGCTCTTCCTCAGGGTGCCAGCTGGAGGAAAGGAGAAAGTTACTGCAGGTGGGAAAGCAGTCTCGGGCATGCCTGTGCCCAGGGCTGGCTACCTCATCTGTGGGGCCCCTTGTTTGTAAACCCCGAATGAGTGCTGGTAAAGGTATTAAAATGTAAGGCCTTTTCTTTTATGGTCTCTCTCATAGTGTGTGTTTGTTTGTTTTTTAATTTGTTATTTAATGCTATTTTAAAGAAAGAACAATCGAAAATTTAAACTATTAGTATGAATTTTACTGTTCATCTTGATATTGTGCAATGCCAGTTTTAAATGTAAATGTGAGATCAGCTGACTTGTATGTAGAATCACTGAAATTATACAATTTGTATTGAGTAGCTTATATGCATATTAATTTTGCTCTGACCAGAACACTGCACAAAATGGCTCAACTGGGTTTTTTTTGTAAATAGTTTTTCTATTGAGATATAATTGGCATGACATTATATTAGTTTCAAGTGTACATTGTAATGATTCAGTAGTTGTATATATTGCAAAATGATCATCACAATAAATCTAGTTTAAATCTGTCACCATATGTAGTTACAAATTTTCTTTTCCCTTGTGTTGAGAACTTTTAAGATGTACTCTCTTAAAAACGAAATTCAAGTAAGCAATGCAGTATTTTTAAGTATAGTAACCATGCTGTACGTTACATCCCCATGACTTTATTTTATAATGGGAAGTTTGTGCCTTTTGACCACCCTCACCCATTTTGCCCGTCTGCCACCCCCTGCCTCTGGTAACCACCAGTCTGTTTTCTGTATCTATGAGGTAGTGGTTTGTTTGTTTTTTTCCCTGAGGTTCCACATATAAGTGAAATCCCACATCATTTGTCTTTCTGTGACTTATTTCACTTAGCATAATGTTCTCAAGGTCCATCCAGGTTGCCACAAATAGCAAAATTCCATTCTTTTTTATGGATGAATAATATTCTAGCATGCGCATGCACACACCCACACACACCCACACACCCACATCACATTTTCTTTATTTATCCATTAATGGACACGTAGGTTGTTTCCATGTCTAGGGTATTGTAAATAATGCTGCATAGAACATGGGGTTCATATATCTTTTTGCATTGCAGATCTTCCTTGACTTATGATGGGGTTATGTCCTGATAAACCCATTGTAAGTTGAAAATGTAAGTAAAAAATGCATTTAATACATCTTACCTACTGAATATCATAGCTTAGCCTAGCCTACCTTAAGTATGCTCAGAACACTTACATTAGCCTACAGTTGGGCAAAATTATCTAATGCAAAGCCTATTTTGTAAGTGTTGAATATCTCATGTAATTTATTGAATATTGTACTGAAAGTGAAAAACAGAATTGTTGTCAGTGTATCAGTTGTTTACTCTTGTGATTGTGTGGCTGACTGGGAGCTGTGGCTTCCTGCTACTGCCCAGCATCAGAGAGAGTCTCATATTGCGTACTGCTAGCCTGAAAAAAAAAATCAAAATTCAAAATTTGAAGTATGGTTCCCACTGAGAGTGTTTTGCTTTTGCACCATTGTAAGTTGAACCACTGTAAGTCAGAGATTATCTGTAGTGTTTTTGTTTTCTTAAGATACATATCCAGAAGGGGAATTGCTGGATCATTTGGTAGTTCTGTTTTTAATTTTTTGAGGACCCTTCATACTGTTTGCATAGCGGCCGCGCCAGTTTACATTCCCACCAATAATGCACAAGCGCTCCTTTTTCTCCATATCCTTGCCAAAATTGTTTCTTGTCGTTTTGATAAACAGCTGTTTTAACAGATGTGAGATAATATCGTATTGTGGTTTTGATTTGCATTTCCCTGATGGTCAGTGATGTTGAGCTTCTTTTTATGTACCTGTTGGCTGTTTTTCTTCTTTGGAAAATTGTCTATTCAGATCCTCTGCCCATTTTTAAATTAGACTGTTTGGATTTTTGCTGTTGAGTTGTATGCATTCTTTATATATTTTGGATATTAGCCCCTCATCGGATATATGATTTGCAGATATTTTCTCCCATTCAGTAGGTTGCCATTTCATTTTGTTGATGGTTTCCTTTGCTGTGCAGAAGCTTTTTAGTTTGATATAGTCCCACTTGTTTATTTTTACTTTTATTGCCTTTACTTTTGGTGTCAAATTAAAAAAATCACCTCCAAGACTGATGTCATGGGGTTTACCATGTATGATTTGTTCTAGGAGTTTTATGGTGTGGGGTCTTATAGTCAAGTCTTTAATCCATTTTGAGTTAATTTTTGCGTATGGTGTAAGACAGTGGTCCCGTTTCATTCTTTTGCATGTGGCTGTCCAGTTTTCCCAACACCATTTACTGAACAAGCTATCCTTTCCCCATTGTATATTCTTAGCTCATTTCTAGTAGATTTATTGACCGTATATTGTGGGTTTATTTCTAGGCTCTCTATTCTGTTTCAGTGATCTGAGTGTCTTTTAAAATTTCAATACCACGTTGTTTTGATTACTATAGCTTTGTAATATAGTTTGAAACCAGGGAGCATGATACCTCCATCTTTGTTCTTTCTAAAGATTGCTTTGGCTATTTGGGGTCTTCTTTGTTCCATACAAATTTTAGGATTGTTTTATTTCTGTGAAAAGTGCCCTAACGGAACTGTTTTTATTTCACTTCCTGATACTTGCACATTTTACCAACACTTTCTCTCTTTGGCTTACTGATGAATAAACAAGGACTGAAAGGAAATGGGACTGTGTTGCTACATCCTTCTCTGCACTATTATACTGTCCATGACTGCCCTGTCATGGACAGTATAATAGTTCACTTATCCAGGGAAATACTGTGAGTAAGGAAGGCCATGGCAGGGTTCCTCAGTCATTCATGTTTCTTAGGATGCTTTTGCCACCTTTTTGCATTTCACGAGTTCTGGTTTGAAAGGGAAGCGTGGCTTCTCAGGGCCATAGGTGTCCCCGCTTATTCAGTTGTAGACATCACACACTTACCTTGTGCTCGCTCTTAGTCTGGCTCAATTCCCACACGTTGTGAGTCCACCAAAGTCCTTTATTCAAGGGGCATCACACCCTATGCACATGGGGCCAAAAGGAACCCTGGCAGACATGCATGACACTCATGCTGTAGCTCTTGCCTCAGCTCATATACATGCTCTACCATCACACCAGACTTCACTTAAAAAACTCAAGTTCAAAGATAAAAAAGAATCTCAAGATGATGACAGGATAGCATTAAACCAAGCAGGCCCTTCCAAGTGTGGGTCCCTGAACGAGGTTGCACACCCCGGAAGCGCCTCAGGTACTCCTATCTCTCAGGCCCTGTGGGCCTGAATTCTGGATTCAGTGCCGTCTGTGTCAGGTTTACTATTAGCAGGCTCAGAGAAGATTAACTGGGCAGAGCCTGTATTGGCAGCCCCAGCCCAAGTCCAGGAGCACTTGGCTCCCCAGGCGCTGAAGGTAGCTGCCACTTCTTTGGGAAGCCTGATTTCTGGATCGGTTTCTAGGCAGTCAGGGCCATTCTTCAGCTCCAAGTGCCGTGAGCCTGGTCTGTACAAATCAAGTCCTAAATAGAGTGGCTTTCCTAGTTGGTTGTTTGGGCTTCACAGTGGGAGATGTGATTGAGAACAATGTTGGGAAAAGGCACAGGGTTCGGAATTTGTGATTTTTAGATTGAAGTGTGGTTTTCCCTCCTCCCACCTCTACTGTCACTTTGGGAACATTTGTAAACCTTCTGCCAGAAGTCAGAAGTTCCGGCTTGCTCTTTGCAGAGGAGCTCCTTCATGATCTGGAGAGGTTCCATTATTGGTACGAGTACGAGATGTTCTGAGGGTTCAGGTGGTAGCAGTTTTCAAACTTCAGCATGTATGAAAACTTCTGGGGAGTCCAGATTCCTGGGCCCTAGCCCCAGAAGTTGAATCCAGGTAGCTGGCCTGGACTCCCTAGGAGAGTCTGTCACAAGTGATGCTTCACTATATTTTGAGAAACACTACTCTTTGGTCCCTCAAATTCTGTGATGGTGTGGGGTGAGGGGGTACTCTGAGAACTAGATGAAGCCTGATTTCTTATGTGGACTGGGGGACAGCGCTGGGGAGGGGACAGTTGGGGAAGGAGGCAGTATAGCGGGGAAATAGGGTTTCCTGTGGAACCTGCGAGGAGGGTGGAATGGTGCCCACCTGGACTTCCCTGCTTGGTCCGGGGGCACAGCCTCCCCTAAGGGGGCAAGCAGGGAAGTGGCTCATTAAACAGGGGATAAAAGAAACTGAAACTAACTTTCGAGAACATGATCAGGTGTGGCTGTGTTCAGAATTGCTAGGTACTTTCTTTCTTCCCCCTCAGGAAACACGAATTTAATCCAGGGGCAACAGGCAGATTTTCTTTTTTTAATTGAACTTTTCTGGTGCTGAGGCGTGGTATTACTGAGGAGAGTCTGAGCTGTGCCCAGGGATCAGGTGGATTCTTTTGAGATCATAGGAATGGTGGGAGGTCAGCCGGGTGGTGGACGTAAAGGTGGGTGGAAGGAGGCCGAGTGGCTTGGCGGTCCTCTCATCTTTACCCAGAAATAAGTCAGCCTGACATTTGATTACGTTATTGCGTAAAACTCTATACTACAAATACCTATCATTTATTGCCTGCTGGCTTAGCCAGGCCTGGTGCTAAGCACTTGTCAGCATCATTTCTTTCTTCCCAGAAATCCCCAGAGGCAGCTTTCCTTTCTTCTCCATTTCATACAGGTGGAAACTCAGTACGGAGACCATGTAGGGGGCTGAGGTGGGCTTTTGAACCCATCGACTTTGTTCCCAAAGCCACAGCCCTTACCCACTATTCTAGGCTTATGTGGCTGGTGGAAAGCCTCGCTTTACTCACTGCACCTTGTCTTGCCTTGACTACCCTTAAATTATCATAGCTGTTGATGAGAACCACCGGTGATACAGCTGATTTTGTGTTTCAGCTCCAGGTTTTGCTGCCCTGGACTTTCTGAGTTAATAACAGTTGAATGGAAGTTGAGCCCTGATTCTTTTGGTTTGTCTGTTGTTTTCTTTTTGTCCTTTGCTGGAAAGGGTTTGGGGGTTACAGGGAGGTGATGGGCCTTGGCTTCCCTTTTCCTACTTTTCAAGTGAGGTTCTTGCTTGCCTGAATTTGTTCAGAGTGAACGTGATTTCACAGACCCGGGAAGAGGCAGGCCTGAGGGTGTGTAAAGATGGTAAATTATAGAACTTATAGATGCTGCATTTTCTTTTCCCAATTCCAACTCCAATCTACAGACCTTGGAGCAGGAAGATCTGCACCCCAGGATGAGCTGTACCATCCCTAATTTACTGTTTTGCAAACGTCCTCTTTTTTATTTAAAAGCTTTACAGTTCTTTTGCTAAATCTCTTAGAAGCCTTTTCTGAGGGAGCAGTATTGGTGTCCTTTCATTATATGCATGAAGGAGGCATGGAGAGAGGACAGTTACTTGCTAACTCCCTGGTAGAAGTGATGGCACTCAGATCTGCAGCTGGTTAACCAAGTTCTGGATACACATCTGGGTGATGGGCTGTGTCTGTGTGGATCTAGGATAGGCAGGGCGGCCCTGCTCCAGTTTCTCAACAACTCAGGTTTTCTGGCTCCCTGTCCCGTCTTTGTTTTATTGGCAAGGCCTCTCTTTTACTTATAAACCTCTTCCAAGAAGGTCTGGCTCTCACTGTAAATTTACGACGATAAGTTTTGAGAT
This sequence comes from Lipotes vexillifer, assembly GCF_000442215.2. Taxonomy (NCBI): domain Eukaryota; kingdom Metazoa; phylum Chordata; class Mammalia; order Artiodactyla; family Lipotidae; genus Lipotes; species Lipotes vexillifer. Next base: position 684,433 of record NW_006793908.1, read on the forward strand.
GGTACATGTCACCCTGTTAATCTAATTGAGCCAGCACATCATTGTGAAGACATCATTTTATTTGGGGGGTATTAGTTGCTATGGTTATTTGCCGAGACCAACAGAATCTGTGTTCTCTCAATTGGATTTTTGGAAACTGCTGTCTGAGAATGACAGAGGTGTGCCTCGCTGGAGGAATATCTAGTATATATCCTCACCATTAAAATGATTTTCTAAAAAAGACACAGAAAAATATATTTTGGGTAGAGTTGTAGAGGTAGAAGGCCTTAAAGATCAAGTGGTTCATCCTTCTGGCTTTCAAATGACTTTGCTAAGGCCGAGCACATTAAGTAACTCTCCCTAGGTTCACATGCATGGTTGGTGGATAAGCAAGGATGCAGCCCATTTCTGGTTCTTGTTTTAGATTCTATTCTGTCCTTTCTGCTACAGTTTAAGTCCTCTCAAGGAAACCATTCTTCCCATATATATATTGAAGTCCTGTATGCCCTAAGCACTGTCCTGGAAGGATAAAGACACCGTGATCTTTGCTCTCAGGGTCTCGGGTGGGAATCCCAACCCTTGGAGAGTGTGGTGCTTGGACCAGCAGCACTGACATCACCTGGAAACTTGTTAGAAATGCAGTCTCAGATTCCCAGGCATACTGAATCAGAATCAACATTTTGACAAGATCCCCGGGTGACTGGGGGCATCTTAAAGTTTGAGAAGCTCTGCTCTAAGAAGGGAGGACGTTCTAGAAGCAAAAGCTAAGTCTTGAGGCCCAAGCTGGGCTTAATTGTCCCTCCCCCAGTCTGTTCCTCTGCTCAGTCTTGAGCATAATGCAGTGATGTTGACCTAGAGGACACTCACCCTTCTCAGCCTGCACTCTAGCTCCGCCCCCCTGGCCCCTCCTGGTCTTCCCAGTACTCCTCTGACTCACTCTCCCTGCCGGTCCTTTGGTCTGACTTGTGTGGTCTCTTCTTCTTGTCCCCCTCCCACCGTTTTCTAAAATATGCCTGTTTTAGGGGCAAAGCACAAATTTCAGCTTCTCAGGAAGCTAGGCACTTCAGGCCTGTGAATCCTGAAAATCCCGTTTAGCTTGATGTCATGTGAGCACACTCACCCTTTTATCTGTTTCATCTGGGTCTGGCCTCCTTCCCCAGGCAATTGACATAAAGGGTTTGATGATACCACTCTTT
>NW_006793908.1:685857-694670 GCF_000442215.2 Lipotes vexillifer
TGATACCCCTCTTTCCCCAGTACATTTAAAAGGTACCACTTGAGTTTAATAAACTTCTCAAGAAGAAACACATACTGCTTTGAGTTATAGGTCAGTTAAAAAACAGTGTTATTTAGTGTCTTTGCTTTCATCTGCAGTGTGTGAAAGGAAAATTTTAATTTGTAGATGCATTAGGGTTTTCTAAGCATGTGAGGAAAACCCTTAAGGACTCAAATGTGTTTTTCATAGTTCACTAGAATGGGGTTCTTTGATTAGTTTGGTGAATCAGTGAGGCAAAAATTTCTTAACTCTTATTCTAATTAAGAGTCTCCTTTTGTCGATTCTGTTATCTCTAACCTGCAAGTAAACTTGCACTCAGCCTGTGCTGTGAGCATCTAAGCTACCAGCATCTAAGGGCTTCCCTGTGCTTTGCTCTTTCATAATATATTTTCTCTTTCTTTCTCTCTTTGTCTCTTTGTCTCTTTCTTTCTTTCTTCTTCCTTCCTTTCTTCCTCCCTTCCTCTCTCCCTTCCTTCCTTCCTTCTCTCTCTCTCCCCTCTGTCTCTCCTTCCTCCCTCCCTCCCTCCCTTCCTCCCTCCCTTTCTTCCTTTCTTCCCACGAGGTACATATTATCCTCATAGTTATCTGAACGTTTGGGAAGGTTGAGTAATTTGCCCAAAGTCAGACATCTAGTAATTGGCAGGTCTAGGGTTTGAACCCCTGTTCATGGCATCCATGCACTTCACACTCTTCTGAATTGCCCTTGATTTTGCTCTGTGCATGTGCTTGCGCACACATTTGTACTTGAATGGCCTGGAAATACCCTTTTTTATTCCTTTCACTTGATTAGTCCCTCGCAAAATGGATTTCTTTGTTTTAACTAAGCAAACCATCACTCTTTTCCTTCAGGGAGTTTTTCCTATGCTGACCTGCTGTCTTATAAGGTCTCGGGGCATTATGTAAATGTAATTGTTCTGAATCCTGTACCTCAGTGTTCTGTGTTCTTGTTCTGCTTTGTGTCAGGGCTGAGCAATTCACATTTAGGGCTGGAGTCTGCTTTGTGTCAGGGCTGAGCAATTCACATTTAAGGCTGGAGTCTTTAGAGGTTGAGTTTTCATCTGTTGACCTAAAACAAATAGACTGCCAGTTATTTTTTCAGCAAAAAATGGGTTTATTCAGGATCAACAAAGAATTGCAATTTGGATTCTGCGACCATGGTGAGCCACATGTGAGTCCCTGCCCAGCAAGGAGAGGTGAACTCTTTTAAAGAGGGGAAAAGGAGGTTGGAAGGGCTATAGTAAACAACGAGTCCATTGGAGGAATTGAGTGTTTAAAATATAGTGGCTTTTCATTGGCTTAGTTTTGACAGTGTCTCATAGGATGAGCTCTCGCCAACAAGAAGAGGAAGTCTTTCTGCTTCCTTTTGGGCTCTGCTGTCACTGTTGGGTGTGAGAGCTCCCCCTTCTGGCCTCCCAACTCTGTTTTAATTGAGGTTTTTGTTTATCAATTTTTTCATTTCCCCCTTTTGATCAAGATCCTTCTCTGAAAGCATCACTGGTCAAGAGTTAGGTTTTCTGGTTTTAGCAGCTTTTTGTCCCTCAATGTAAGGAAGGAACTTTTCTGAGTGTAGTGTCCCACATCGGAGGGAAAGTGCACAGAAACCTACTGAGGTCACATCCAAGTAATAAGGAGGGGTAGGAGGGGGAACTCTCAGGCACTTTTATCTAAAGTCCATATGTTGTCAAGATCATAGTCATTGGAGACCATCTGAAATATTGTGTCATCATCAAAGGTTTGGCAGACAAACTTTCTGCAGGCCTGGTCCAGATATCTTGGAAAAGCTGTCTCATCAGATATTGTCTGCTTCAATTCCGGGGAATCTTTACATTCAGGTCACCAGATGATGTGCAGATCCAGTTTGGTTTGCTGCTTTCTCTAGGTGTGTTATGTAAATACAAGAGTCTGCTCCCTGGATTTCGGCTTCACAAAGGTTGGTTAATAGTACCTGATAGGGTCCTTTCCAGTGAAGTTGAAGAGAGTCTTTCTGGAGGTGTCTTTTCCAGTAAATGAAACATCCAGGTTGCAAGTTGTGATACTTCAGGTATTCACCTCCCGAGAGTGCACTGTGAAAAGATTGCTCTACCAAAATTTTTTTTTTTAATTTTTAAATTTTACTTATTTTTTTATACAGCAGGTTCTTATTAGTTATCTAAAAACGGTTATTTTTAATAGAAGCAATTAGGCCTTTGCAGTATTGGAGTAGCTCTCCTTTTACCATACGTGAGTTAAAAGAAGCATGAGCCAAGTGCATTGGGCATCTTGCGACTGTCTCAAAGGGTGAAAGTTTGAGTTTCAGAAGGGGTGGATCCCAGATTTAGAAAGATCAACGGCAGTGCTTTTTGCAAAGGTATTTGGAGGGCTGCTACAAATTTTTCCAGTTGAGTCTTAATGATGCCATTAGTGCATTCGACTAAAACAGAGAATTGAGGGTGATAAGCTCAGTGAAAGTGTTATAAAACCAGCCAAACAGTGCAGACTTGTTGAAGTACTTGATCAGTAAAGTGGGTTCCATGATCATTATGAAGGTTGAGAGGAGTTCCCCGGGTAGGGACAATCTTTTCCAAAAGAACTTTAGCCACAGAAGAGGCAGTAACCTGTCTGCAGGCGGAGGCTTCATTCAGTCCAGTATGAAAACATACAATGACTGAAATTTATTTATATCAACAGGAGGGAGGAAGCTGTATGAAATCTATTTGCTAGACTTGAGTGATCTATTAGGCAGTTTAAAATGTCAGAGAGCAATACCCAGGCTTCCCTAGGTTGTACTTTGGACAAGTGGGACAAGTGAGGTAGGCACTTTTTGCAGTCTTGTTAATGTTTCCCACCAATATTGATTCACAAATGCTATCGTTTTGTCAGTAGACCAATGGCTGAATGGATGTGCAGTGGTGAGGAGTGGGAATTTTAGAGTCTCAAGTAGGACTGGTTGTTATTTGGTATGAACCAGTGCTTTCTCTTTTTATCAAACCAACGATCGTTTAATTTTCAACCTTGTTTTTCCTTTTTTGAGGCCAATTGTTAGGCTTCTCTAGCCAGCTTTTCTAAGTTACCATTTGGGGAACTATTTATTTGGACTGTGACAGAGGTTTGGCTACTCTTGGTTTCTTTAAGGGCAGCATTCCTTGCAGAAATGTCAGCAGGTGATTTCCCATAGCTTCCAGAGAATCAAGTTTAGAATGCCCTGGAATCTTAATAATAGCTAAAGTGGTGGGTTAAAGTATCACAACTGATAATTCCTGAACATAGGGGCCATTTAAAATTTTATTTCTCCTGGAGGTAAGGAAGCCATGTTGCTTCCACAACATTCCAAAATCATGAGCTATTCTGAAAGCATATCTACTATTAGTATAAATACTGGCAGTTTTGCCCTTACCGAACATATCGGCCTGTGTAAGAGCGTATAATTCAGCCTGTTGGGCTGAGGTAGCCATAGGTAAAGATGTTGCCTCAACAATATCAAAAGGAGTTGAAATAGCACACCCAGCACAACGTTCGCATTGTCATCTTTTAAATAGGAAGCATCAGTGAACCATGAGAAGTTAACCTTACCCAAAGGAATTTACTACAGGTCGTCGCAAAGAGTCAGGAGGTGATCTATCAGCATTGAGCAGTTGTGAGGGACATTTTTGGTGACATAGGAGAGAAGAGTAGCTAGGTGAAGTGTATTATAGTGTAATAAGTGAGGAGCAGTTAACACAAGGACTTCATAGGAGGTGAGGTGGCTGACAGAAATGTTGAGTGCGATGAAAATTCAGGAGGGCTTCTACTGCATGAGGTACAAAAATGTTCAAAGGGGATCCTACAGTGATTTTCTTGTTGGCCTTAACCAAAAGGGCAGTGACAGTAATGGGTCTAAGGCAAGAGGGTTTTCCCTGTGCCGTAGCGCCCAGTTGCTGGCTGTAATGCTATCTGGTCGATGGTGGTCCCCATCTTTTTGGGTGAGTACCCCAAGGATGTTCCCTTCCGTTCATTTCCCTATACAAAAAGGAAAAGGGGAATCTGATAAATGGGATGCCCAAGGGCAAGTGGGTTCACTAAATTCTCCTTTAAGCCTTTAAAAGGCTGTGTTGTCTGGTTCTTCCCATAAAATTAGGTCAGGGTGGTTGTTCTTCAGTAAAACACACAGAAGTTTGGCCGTAAGAGAGAAATTTGGAATCCAGTTTCAGTAATAACCAACTAGCCTGAGAAAACCTCACAGTTGTTTGCTTAGTTTTGGGTTTTGGGGAACTTAAGTCACCATGAAGGCTATCTGGATCTAGGTGTAGCCTTTGTTCTGATACCAGATACCTTGAATATTGAACCTGGGTTTTGGCAAACTGCAGTTTTTTCTTGGTGACCTTATGTCCCTTTAAGGCTAAAAGCTTTAGCAAGTGTATGCTATCTTCCAGTGAGGAGGCTTGAGAAGAAGAACAAAGACGTAAGTCATCAACGTATAGCAACGAAGTAGAACTTCCAGAGAACTTTTTATCATCCAAATCAGCCTTCAGGATTTGTGAGAAATAAATTTCTGAGGCATTACTGTTCAGATGAATTGTTTTTTCTTCCCAATTGAAGGCAAAGAGGTGCTGGCTAACTTCAACTGGAATACTAAAGAATGCCCTGCATTCATCAATTACAGTAAAGAATTTGCTTTCATGGGAATGGATGTTAGTAATGTATGGGAACATATGTATATGTATAACTGATTCACTCTGTTATAAAGCAGAAACTAACACACCATTGTAAAGCAATTATACCCCAATAAAGATGTTAAAAAAAATAACAGCAGGGTGTCGAGGGAGTCTTCTATTATGGGCTTTGTACCTTGAAGGGCTTCTTATAGGTTATTGATTAATTCTGGGGAGAGGTTTTGAGGGATCTGTTTGAATCTTGATGCGAGGTGTGCTGTGAATTTTGCCAATATCAGTTGGAGATTTTGCCCCTAAGAAGTTTGGTAGCTGATTCAATAGGGACAAATGACCAGTGTTTCCAGAATCAGCTCTAGTATCATCAGAAATGGAGCAAATATAAGATGTCAAAGGGTCATTTAATTCACCTGGTTGGCTGCTTTGATGACTACTGTCAACTTCTAGAGTTATTTTCCCCTTTTAGGAGAAAGAAATTTCAGCATGATACTTTTCTAAGAAGTTTAAGCCTAATAAATGGATGGGGCAGAGGAACTACAGAGGAAAGGGGGTTATCTCTCAAAGAGGCTACACAAAAGGGAGTAGGTTCAGAGACAGGAACCTTTTGAGGTTCATTAGAGATCCTCACTGTTTGAACTCATTTAGTATCCTGAGGCTGGGGCTGTTTTGTCTTAGTGGGGTTGAGCACTGAGAGTGTAGCTCCAATGTCAGGACTGGAAGAGATTCATCCATAATCTGGAGAAATATTTCTCCTAGCCGATTAAGAAGGAGGGTTGGGAAGAGCCTCTGTAGTTCGTTGCAGCCCCGCCATTGAGAATTGGGAGGACGTTGGAAAGGCTGGTTAGAGAGCTGAAGGTACCTGAAGTGCTTAAATTTGTAGTAATCTCTTTTCCAATGTCCTGGCTCTTTACAGTAATAGCAGAAACTAGGAGGGTTTTGGTTTCATTTGGGGGCCTTCATTTGCTGTAGTTGAAGATTAAGAATTATAGCAGTCTTCCTTTGAGGTGATTCATCCACAGTGAGAGAGAGCTGGTTTGCCAGATTAACTAAATCTGGAGTGGACATAGTTTCCCATTCCATCCTGGTCCTTTTTACTAGAAGGGAAAGGTCCCAGTTTAGCCCATTAATAAACATAGAGTTAAGAGCTGTGTGAATGGAATCAGTATCTGAAGGCAGACCAGAATTTCTTTTAAAAATAATCTGAAGTCAGTTGTAATACTTATGAACAGGTTCATCAGATTTTTGTTTGAATGCCTGAATTTTGTTTTGATCAACAGACTTTGGAAAAGCCCTAGGAATTGCCTGATGAAGTTGCCTAGTGATGGCCTGAGCCTGTTAATACAGTAAGTCAGTGAGTGGGCTGGTTTCCCAGTTGTAATTCTAGGGACCTTCAGGATTTTCCGTATTAGCAGTTTTCATCCAATGCTGGGCCTGGCCTTCACCTACAAGCTTATGACTAGCAGGTATAAGTCAGAGCAATAAGGTTGATAAATTTGAATGGCTATATTTAAATTCCCCAGCAAATCTGTGAGGATTTTTGGTTACTTTGGGAAAATCTTTGACTGTGGTTTGCAGTTCAACTTTAGTTCAGGGAATATAAGAAATTAAGTGTTTGGCCTCTAGATCCTCAGAAAACTTAATTAGATCAGATTCTGATAGGTTTAGAGGAAAAGGGGGTGGGAAGAGTTTCAGGAGTAAAGGGAAGTTCGACCAGAGACTTATTAATATGGGGGAATTGAGGGTATAGAGGTGTAGGTGGCAGAGAAGGAAAGGAAGAAGATGGCACCAGAGGCAGAGCCTGGGACAAAGGAACCCGGGAAGAGGAGCTGGAGGCTTCAGAAGCCACTTTATCTTTCTTTAATCATTTGTTTGTCTCAGTTAATCTTAAGATCTTATTTTGCAGAAAGGCAATTTTAGGCTTCTGATAATGTTTAGAAGCCTCAAAATACCAGTCAAAATAGGCATTTCATTCAGTTTTGGAAATTTTTGAGCTGTGGTTGTCCAATTTGGTTTAAAGAAGAGCTTGGGGATTTCAAAAGTTCCCCATAATGGCTTTGATATTCTAAATTGCCTTTGGTTAGGTAGGTCCATTTAGTTAGAAATGCGCCTGAGGAAGGATTGTGGTATTTAAACAAAATTGGCTGGAATCCCGATGTGGGGAGTGCCCTCAAAATAGTCACATAACTGGGCTCCCATCTCTCAGAGGTTTTTCTCTTGAGCAGAGAGTAATTTTCAAACAGCCTAAACAGCTCAAATAGACTGCAGGCCGAATACGAGCCAGTGCTAAGGGAACAATCTGGTCCTGAAAGAGTTGGGCTGAAGGCTGCACAGCACAGCTCTAATGACACAGCCTAGTTCTGAAGGAGTCAGGCCAAAGATATAACAGCACAGTTCCACTAGAGCAGTTCAGTCCCCAAGGAGTTAGGCCAAAAGCTTAACAGCACAGTTCCAGTAGAACAGCCCCAGCCCCTACTTCAAAAGGAATCAGGCCCAAGGCTGAAGTGGCACAGTTCCAATGAAACAGCCCCTATTCCAAAAGGAATGGACTGAAGGCTAGCACAGTTTGGATTGGAACACCCTGACTTCAGAAATCAGGCTGAAGTGCCAGGTGAGTGCTTGAATATAGAACAAGGCCTTAACCAGAAAGGACAAAATCTTAAAAATAGATCCCAAATAAGATCTGCAGAGGTTCAAAATGCAGAGAGGGCAGAAGCTTGGATTTGGAGAGAGGGAGAAAAACTTTCCCTCAAACCCCAGGGTTGGTGAGAAAAGCAGTGAGCAATAATGGGCTTGAAGTGGGTGTAACACCTGTTTGCTCACCAGCCTTGGAGTCAATGGGGGTCTTCTCTGGATCCCCATTCGGGCCACCAAAATCTTGACCTCAAACAAATAGACTGCCAGTTATCTCTCTAGTACAAAGTGGGTTTATTTGGAATCAACAAAGATTTTCCCTTTGGGGTCTACAATCATGGTGAGCCACATGTGAGTCCCTGCCCAGCAAGGAGAGGAGAACCCTTTCAAAGAGGGGAGAAGGAAGCTGGGAGGGCTATAGTAAACAAAGAATCCATTGGAGGAATTGAGAGTTCAAAGTATAGTGGCTTTTCATTGGCTGACTTGTGACAGTCTCTCATTGGCTAAGTTCTTGCCAGGCAAGAAGAGGAAGTCTTTCTTTTTCCTCCTGAGCACTAACTTTGTAGGGCATGAGAGCTTGCCCTTCTGGCCTCCTGACACTATTTTAATTAGAGTTTATTTTTATTAATTTTTATACATTGTAGGTCTGATGCTGACTCACTTAACATAATGATCGATTAGCAAATGTTCTTCATTAAGCACCTACTTTGTGACATGCACTGTCATTCAGCTAGTCCTTGATTTCCTTATCTATAGAAGATCAAATGTAATCACTTAAACTCTCAATATTCTTATGAGGAAAAGCTAATATAGCACTTGGGAAATACAAATGTCTTTGTACACATCATTTGTATATACAGTTGACCCTTAAACAACGTGGGTTTGAGCTGGGTGGGTCCACTTATATGTGGATATTTTTCCGTTGTAAATACTACAGTACTATGTGGTCGGTGGTTGGTTGAATCTGCAGATGTGGAAGAACTGTGAATACGGAGGGCCGACTATAAGTTATATGTGATTGACCCCCGTGTTGTTCAAGGGTCAGCTGTAATTATGTATATACCGTGATGATGCTATTGATCACTCATAACTGGACCTGAACTTGGACTTTTTGGTAGGGAGCAGAGTTTCTTTGAATCCCTCATGCTCTCCTTATCTCCAGGCTGAGTGGTGGGCACCATTGTCCAGGTTGAGAGGTGTCATCCCACAGGGAGAAAGCCCCTTGACTGTGGTTGTGTGTTCTTGGGTGAAGTGAGATGGAAAGTCAGAGAAGTTCCCAAACTAAGTTCTGGGCTGGCTCCTTAGTGAAAGGCTTCATCAGTGTTTAAGTTGATCTAGTCTCTCTTCTGTATAAAAATCTGGTTTCCATTTCCTTGGGGATGAACTTCAAATTCGTTAGCTTGGCATTCAGTTCCTTTTAACTTCTCTTCCCAGTCTTATCTCCTATCCATCAAGCAAGGCTTCCTGCTATTTCTGGGTGGGTCCTCTCCTTTTGCATCTCTTGGCTTCCCATTCCTG
>NW_006793908.1:694754-713851 GCF_000442215.2 Lipotes vexillifer
ATTCCTGCTTCTAGAATACCTTCCCATCTCTGCCTCCCTGCCCTGCACCTCCTCCCATTTCTAGATATCCAAATACTACTGAACTTTTAAGGTGCACTTCAAATGCCACTTCCTATTCTTTTTTTTTTCCCTGGGAAGCCTCCTTCAATGGCCCCAGCTGAAATAGTATCCCTCTTACACTTCTGTGGCTATGTTTTTTTCTTTTAACTCTCAGATTGCCTTAGCATGCACTGCTTTAATTTATGTTTGTGTACACAGATTGACCCTTCTAAATTGTATTCTCCTCCAGAATATGGAATGTGTACATGTCATCTTTTTATTCCTTTGAGCACACTGTTATTAGATTCTCAAATATTTGAGTAAATTAGACAATATGGTATAATAGTTAAGAGTTTGGGGATCAGAGAGACCAGGTTTCTTTTTTTTTTTTTTTGCGGTACGCGGGCCTCTCACTCTTGTGGCCTCTCGCGTTGCGGAGCACAGGCTCCGGACGCGCAGGCTCAGCGGCCATGGCTCACGGGCCCAGCCGCTCCGCGGCACGTGGGATCTTCCCGGACCGGGGCACGAACCCGTGTCCCCTGCATCGGCAGGTGGACTCTCAACCACTGCGCCACGAGGGGAGCCCGAGAGACCAGGTTTCTTAAACTACCGGTGATTAACTGTGTGGCTGTGACAGGTTATTTAACCTCTCTGAGTCTGTTTACCGGTCTGCAAAATGGGAGTAATAATACGTGCTCAGTACGATGGTTGTAGGGACAAAATGATTTAAATTGTTTAGTAGGTACATATTACACAGTAAGTATCCAATAAACTAATGCATAATATATTTAAAGTTATTTTGATATAGATTAAGGTGGGTTTGGTCTCCCATATTCTTGAAGGATGTTTTCATGCAAATAGAATCAGAAACCTCATCTGGAAAAGGATGACACACCTTTCTTTGTTCTCTATTTGATTTCATTTTAAAAATCAACTCTGAAAATGTAATTACCCTTAGTGCTCTGGTTGAAAAAGCAGATTCTCCGGAGTCAGTGCCGGCTATGGCCTCATTTAGGAAATGAAGTTCTAGGGGAAATGGCCTTAGGGAAAGCACGCAGATGTGTAATCAGAATGCACATTATGTGACGTGCCGTGGCTGTTGTGGTTGGTGGGCATATCACCCTTTGGAGAGGTGAGAGGTTTTCCGAGTCTTCTCCAGCCAGATTTGAAAGAATGCGGGAGACACTTCGGTGGTGGCTTCATCCCTCCAACCCTTCTCCTCCATGCCTCAGGCTTGAATGGATAAGATCAACACAGCTTCCTGAAACGTATTAGGACACATCTCCCCCGTGGAGGCCAGGGCCCCTCCCTCCATTGCTGATGGACAAATGTCCACTGGACATTTGCTTCTCCGGTGGGTGTCTTCATCAGTGGGACAGGTTGAAGGTTGGCCCTGTTGTTTCTCCTTGAGTCTTGGCACACCTTCTCTGATACAGCTGTTCGCCATCTAGAGGCCACAGGCAAGGCTGCACATCAAAGAAACTAGACAAATGTTAGTATTGTAAGATTTGAACATGGTCTGTTTCTTTTTGCTTATATAATGTAGGGTTCAGGCATTTAACAAGGGGACGTCGCTTGCTTTTCTTACAGTTACTTAGTTTAAAATGCCACATGCAGACCTGGGGAAATGCCTCTCTCCAAGCACAGGTTTTGGTAGGATGTGTTCTCAGCTTGCCCAGATACGGGGAAAGAGAGGAGTCAACTGGGAATGCTTTTTTCATCTGTTTTAGCTCCAGGCTTGGGGACGTGCTGGGGCTGAAAGGGGACACCTAGCTGTGACCAACAGTTGACGTGTTTGTAGCTCATTTTCCCTGGTCACTTGGTGTAGAGAAGGTTTTACTTTACGTGCATGCTGCCAGCTCTTTCTTCAGGCTCCGTGGGAATCTTCCTCAATGGACAGCATCAGGGTAGGTGGCTGTGTGTTAACAGTAAGCACATTCTTACATATGTAAGCTCCAACCAGACTTACATAAGTTGGAAAGTTTCACCTAATGTACCTAATCTGCTTTTTTTCACTCATCAAGCATAAAATCGGGAATTTCACCTTTGAGTGTGGGGAGCTAGTGGAATGCCTGACTTCCTCTCTCCCTTTGTTCTTTCTGTGACACCGGCTCTCAGTCAGGCGCTGTGGTAGGTTCTGAGGATACATGATCTGAGGATACAGTGGTGAGCATGAAGGGGCACAGTCCTCACCCTTATGGAACTTACAAGTCAGGGAGATACTAATCAGATAATTACCTGAGCGATGTAAAATTGCTGTGAAGAAGAGGTGCGTAGGATTCTGGGAGTGAAATTGGGGCGGGGTTTGGTCTGATTAGACGAGTCAGGGAAGGCTTCCTGGAGGAAGGAATTGTTGAGCTGAGGGCTGCAGGCAGGAGTTGGGCCCGTGCCAGGAACTGGCAGAGGCCAGGGTTTCTAGAGCCCACTGGGAGGTGGTGGCCCAAACCCTGCAGGACCTCTCAGGCCTCGGAAGGGACTTTGGTCTTTGTTCTTAGAGCTCTGGGAAACCGTCGCAGGGTTCACTGCTGGAGCCGACACGATTGGGTGGAGAACTGCCGGAGGGACGAAAGTGGATGCGGGGAGACCAGGGAGGGGCAGCTGCAGTTATCCAGGCAATGGGGGTATTTGGTTTAGGGGTTGCTGGTAGTGATGGAGTGTGCAGAACCGAGATACTTAGGAGGCAAAATGGACAGACTTGGGAAGGACACCGTTGCCGTCAAGGACGATGCATGGGTGTCTGACTCTGACTTGTGTGGCGGGATGAATGATGGTGCCCTTTGCCCAATGAAGGACATAGGAAGGGGCCCTTGGTTGGCTCTCTGGGGAGCCGGTAGGAGGGGAGAGAGAATTTCATTTTGAGTGTGTTGAGTTTTACCTGGGAATGGGGCTTGTGGGGGAAAGCTATAACCTCTCGGGCTCACGTCCACCTCTCAGCTCTCATTGTGGGTCCTCTCATCTGGGGAATCTCAGACACTCCAGACAAGCCAAGTTGTGTTGCTGTGGCCAATCCGATGGATGCAATAGGCTTTGAGGGCTACCTTGTTCAGCCCTGTCCTAGGCACTCATTGTGCATTGTGATACAAAACCACTCATGAATAGTTCCAGAGTCATTCTAAATGCAGGATGATGGGGCACAGAGTGTAAGTGTAATTGGCTTTCAGAGAAGGGAGAGATTAACAAGGCCTAGGGACTCTGGTGTTCTTTAAGCAGCCAGGAGCCCAATCCTGTTGCAAGTGCTTCTTTTGGCAGTTGGTCTTTATTAACTGTAATCAGTTTGTAAGTCCAGGAACATGTGACAGAGTAGCAAAACATTTTAAGGGTAGTTATATCCGATCTTGGTAACTTTGGAGGTCAGATGCACTGAAAATAAATATAATTGTAAGGTTACCTTGAGTCCTTCATTATGTGCGTGTTCACGAGCCTGTGTGTTTGTGCACATGTGTGTTAAGTTTTACCAAAGGAAAAAAAGGAAATGGCTTGACTTGTGCTATTACTGGTAAAGCTTGTGTAAATCAAGGTATATTCTAACTTAAAAAATTAGGATAGGGGGCTTCCCAGGTGGCGCAGTGGTTGGGAGTCTGCCTGACGATGCAGGGGACGCGGGTTCGTGCTCCGGTCCGGGAGGATCCCGCATGCCGCGGGGCGGCTGGGCCCGTGGGCCATGGCCGCTGAGCCTGCGCGTCCGGAGCCTGTGCTCCGCAACGGGAGAGGCCACAACAGTGAGAGGCCTGCATACAGAAAAAAAAATTAGGATAGGGCTTCCCTGGTGGCGCAGCGGTTGAGAGTCCGCCTGCCGATGCAGGGGACGCGGGTTCGTGCCCCGGTCCGGGAAGATCCCACATGCCGCGGAGCGGCTGGGCCCGTGGGCCATGGCCGCTGAGCCTGCGTGTCCGGAGCCTGTGCTCCGCAACGGGAGAGGCCACAACAGTGAGAGGCCCGCGTACCGCAAAAAAAAAAAAAAAATTAGGATAAACAAGCTGTTTTGGTGAAAGAAAGGTTTACACTTGGCTTACTCTCTTAAACTCTGCAGAATTAGTGTCTGCTGTGGCAGAGCATGGCATCTCCAGGAAGAGAAGGGCACTTTTCTCTGGTCCCCCAGCGAGCAGGCAGCTTTAGGAGCAGCCCGTCAGGGCCCAGACTTCCAGCTGCTTCCATATCCCTACCCGCCTGGCCTCCTCACTCAGTGGCAGAGCCTTCTTAACTGTGTAAAGCAGATCCTTGTCCTCCGCAGAGGCTGCCAGTCACGCCTTCTCTCCACTCTGGCCCGCATTCTGCCTTTCTAGCAACAGATGTTTCTGCAAAGTAAATATTATTGCCTCTGCTTGGCTGCTCGCTGTGTCTTGCAGTGCCTGAACGTGAAGCAGTGGGGTTATATGAGCAGGGGGCCACAGAGCTTGGCATACACCCAGCGCCAGCCTCCCCGCCTTCTCCTCTCCTCTTACTGGAATGTGCATGTGAGATTCCTGTGAGCATCGGAGTGAAAGGCTCCAGAAAGAAGTCTCTGTGCAGCTGCATATCCAACATGATCACCTACGTAAGATGCCAGCACTCTTACTGGGTGGCAGTAGCCAAGAGGCAGTGGCTTTTGGGTGTTCTCTGTTTGATGTCCTCTCTGTTGTCCCAAGTAATGGAGAGGAGTTGATCTGAACGGGGTGAGGCAGCATGGTGTGCCCACAAGGACCTCAGTTCAGAGGACTCGGTCGAGTTGCAGATCCACTTCTTAGAGGTTGTGTGCTCTTATGTCAGTCCTTTAACTTCTCTGAGCTCTCAGTACCGGTAATCATGCTTCCCTTCCCTGGGTCCTGTTACTGGAGGACTAATGCATTAAGGAAGAGTAGCCCAGCCTTGCCTAGAACTGAAGCTGACAGTGTACAGAGTGCTTCCCCCGTGTGTCTCGCTGGCTCTCCTGACAGCCCCGCAGCTTCGATGGGTCTCCTCACTCAGAGGGTGACAACTTCTGTGAGGTGAGTTGACAGAGACTTTATGACTAACCCAGGATTAGCTACATAGCTGGTAAATGGTGGAGCTGCAACTCGAACCCAGGGGCCAGTGGAGGTTGGGGTGAGGGCAAGGGGCTGGGGAAGGGGTTGACCAGTGTAGAACCAGGACCCCCTGTAACGCAAGTGGAGAAGGGAGGTTCTCCAAAGCAAGCTGGAGATGATATTCCTAAGTTCGGGGAGTAGATGCTGAATAAGGCAACAGCAGGTGTCCCCTGTACCTTTGCCCAGAGAGTGCTGTGTCTGGCATGTGTCGTTCAAGCCCATGGTGAGTTCCTTTTCAGATTCCAGTAACTGGGCTTCTCACTCTACCCAGCTGTCCTCCTGGGCCCACAGCCCAGTACTGACTCCATACCAGGACTCGTTACCTAATCTCCCATCCAGGGCACCAGCCTCTTTATTGGCTTCGTGGGGCCCACAGCACTTCTCGGGGTGTGCTGTGTGCCACCGCACAGGGAATCAGGTTACCTTCTGGTTGTAAGCTAACAGGCCTGCTCCTGGTTCAGTGGGCCTGCTGTGGAAGGCCCCACAGAGGCCCCGTCGTGCGTTATTAGCCACTCCTTGATCCTTCCTGGCAGCTGCCCCTGGCAGCGTGGCTTTTCAGGTGTGTGCTGGGAGCTTTCCCAAGCCTGGCTGACTTTTCTCTCTTTTTCCACTTTGTTGAGAAGATGGTCCAGCTTGAGTCCTGCTTGCCCTATTGGGGAGGCACAGGGGGGTTGCTGAATGGATAGAGAAGCAGTCCTGTTCTTATTCTTTGCTCAGGCCTTTCTCTGTGAGTTCTGATCAGGGGAACATTCTGGCAAAGCCAGGACGACTGAGTACCATGCACCCCACACGTGGGGCCTCTTGGAGGGCTTTGTCTTTGTCTGGGAGAGATTATTCTCGCTCGTTTTCTTCCTGCCTGCCTGTGGCCGCCCCTGTCCTTCCTCCCCACAGTGTTCTGACTTTCAGATGCATCTGTTTCTTTCTTGACTTGCCGGGGACTGATGTGTGTTCTCGGGGATCTCAGCCTGGGTTGGCCAGTCGTAAGAGATGCCTGATTTCCCCGTCGGCATCTCTGGACTTCTGGCCAAGAGCCATTCCATTAAATTGACCGAACCAGGGAGAGGCCAGAGGCTGCTGGCCGTTGGCCCCTGTGTTCTCCCCCACTCCGAGCGCCTTCCTCTTCTGGCGTCGAGCGAGCAGAGGGCCTTGCACAAGCCATGGCTAGCTCGGGACCCGCGTCATCCGAGCTCAGGTTGGGAGGGTGGTCCCAGAGCAGGAGCCCCTGGTATCCATACGGTGGTCGGAGCCTCAGACCCGAGAACAGCAGGACGGCCCTGCTTGGCTCTTCCCCTGGCACCGTCGCTTGGGATGAACACTGGGATCAGAGAACTCAACACTGGCAGCTGGATTTGTGTACAGTCCCCCAGCCCCCTCCTCCATACACGCGCGTTATTCATCATGCACTGAGCAGGGTGCAGTGCCAGGTACCTGGAGAGAAAACAAACAGACCAGCAGATGGAAAAAGCGTGACCCCTAACCTCGGGGGACAAATCTAAGAGCTAAAGAGAAGGGCTGAGGATCACGGATGCTTATATTCCAAGAGGCTCTGTTGATCTGTGAAGCCAGAATCCCCACCCTCCACTCCCCCCAGTACCTTATTAAAGCCAGACCTCGTTGCCAGTTATGCCTCATATTTCCCTCCTCTGGGAATTTGAACATAATGCCATTTCCCCTTCAATGAGGGGAACATGTCCGAGGGTAATTTGAATGATTAGCCTAATCTGCAGGAAGGCTGCACGTGGAATTAAGTTAAGCATGTTTGTGCCTAGCAGCCTTGTCTGTCAGGCCACTTAAAGGTGCCTCCGTGGTTTATACCCTTAACAGAAGCTGAGGGTTCAGGAAGGATCATTGGCTTTTATTACTGTCTTAAATGAAAGCTTATTTTTTAAATTTGACAAGGGCCTCCAAGAGGTTTCTTTATAGATACCATGTGTGGGGTGTGTTTTTACCCCAACTCAGAACACTGCCAGGGCTTTGTTCTCCGGGCAGCTGTGGAACGAGGTGACCCAGGAAACTGGTTCAGGTGGAGATTCGTCAGGTTGGCGGCTACTCTGCTTTGAGTGGAGCCCAGAGGGTTCTGAGAACTCGGGCCTCCCGCATCCTTGAGTCGGAAGGGGTGGTCCGGTTGCTCCTGTGAAGTTGCAAGCCCTTTGTGCCAGCTCTCTTGTGCGTTGCACTGGGTTGGGGGTATTGTTGAGTCTCATGTGAGGGCAGCTTCACTGACCCCGACTGGTGTCAGCTGGAGGTGGCAGGACTCGATGCGTAGCCTGAGGAATTAGAGAGTGAGGACCAGACTTGTTAAAGCAAATGTAGCAAAAATATTAACTTCTGAATTATTTCATGTTATAAACAAGTATTCACACTTTTGAATTTACATTCTTTTGTGCTCTGAGATGGACTCAGGAACAGATCTGCTAGCTGCTGTATGAGTAAAAGGACTAAAAAATGCAGGAAACATGAAAGCAGGTTTATTTCAGTAATTCGTATTTTTTACTCTTTTTATTATTATTTTTTTTTGCTAGATTTGTCTTCAGCGAAGCGGAAATTTGCAGATTCCTTAAATGAATTTAAGTTTCAGTGCATAGGAGATGCAGAAACAGATGATGAAATGTGCATAGGTAAGTCATAACCACATGCAAGAGTTTAAAAAGTCCACTGTGGACCACAGCTTTCAGTGTCCTCCCTGAGTCTTTCCCCTGGAATAGGGAGTATGTAAGTGTTGTAAATTAAGAAATCAGTATTCAGAGTGGAGCGGGCAGAGTTGAGTGAAGGTCAGGGCCCGGGGCTCTCCAGGGCTTCTCCTCAGAGCCCCGGGATTGCAGTGGCTCTCACCCTGCGGCCTGCAGGAGAAAACGGGAAGGTTCGCTGTGGGGCTCCTATCTCCGCCCTCTGTTAGCGTTCTGCTTCTGGCTGGCTCTGCAACGTTCTTCCCCCAACCACAGTACTTTAGGATTAGAGCAAAAGCAGAACACGGGTGGATGGGAGAAGAGGTAGATCAGAGGTCGCAGGTGATTGGCTCATGGGCTGAGGTCCTAAAGCAGCCATGTTTTCTTGGGCGCTCATTTTTAAAAATCGAATTACCATGGAAGCTGAATTTATGTAAAGTTCCAGTTTTCTAGCTTCTTTGAAAATCGGGGAGCCTGAGCAGCCGGCCCCTCATTCTGCCCTGGCAACAGTTGGCTAGAGCTCTGTAGCTGTCGCTGCCTCCGGATGGGGAGAGGAGCTCCGTGTCTGGGTCACGGCCCCACCTCTCCCATGCATTTTCCTTAACAAGAGGCTGAGAGCGGAGGTTACCACTTGTTAGCTTGCTGCGCCGTGTCGCTCTTCACCATCCGCTGTCCATCTTCTGTGGGCAACACTGAGCACAGAGGATTTGCGATGTCAAGACACCTGTCTTTGTCAGGGCCTAGTCATTGCACCTTATTCTTCCATTGGGCATCTTGGTTGGCTCCATTAAGTGAGGAAGAGTTGAGCAAGTTACATTGAATTAAGTCACCAAATGCTTATGGATTCCCTGTTAGCGTGCAGAAAATCAGGATCTGGGGATGAGCAGAGGGAATTGGGAGACAGGTGAGAGCAGTGAAAACGTATCATTGTTGTAACTCCTGAATACACAGATGTTTTCCCCAGCATTACATGAATGTCTCGAATATCCTTAGGGCTATTGTATTCAATGCTTATTGCCTTTGGAATAATCCCGGCGAAAGAGACTGTCCACATCTGACTGCTGTGCTGCCAGCTGTGTTGCAGTAATCAGGGGCTTGAGGACTCAGAGAGAAGGAACCCAAGGAAAAGCCAGAGATGTGGCTTCCAGTGCCAGCAGTGTTGTTTGTTTAGCTCTGGTGCAAAGAAACGGTTGGGTTCTGACGCAACCCCACGACAAAGGTTGAGGAGGTCAAATCCTGGGCAGGAAATCCTTGAACTCCAAAGAGGAACTCTGCCTGGTCCAGCCTGGAGCCTGGGAGCTGGCCAGCATCCCATCAGTCTTGGGTTCTCTCAGGAACAGGCAGGTCTTTTCCTTGAAGGAAACCCTTCCCTAGCTAGAGTGCCTGGTGGATTATCCTGCATTTCTCGGTCGTCCTTAATGGTTAATGATGAAAAGATAAGGGGAGCCTTGGGAAGAGTTGTCTTTAGGTCTCTGCATATGCCAAGGGATTTCAGTCCATAACACAATAGCTATATCTGGAAGGGTTCCCAAAGGCCTGTCACTCTATTTCCACCTCATGGCCTCTTTCTCTTTTTCAGCAAGGTCTTTGCAGGAGTTTGCCACTGTCCTCAGGAATCTTGAAGATGAACGGATACGGATGGTGAGTATGGCTGGGCTGCCCTTGGTCCTGGACAGTGCGGTCACATCAAGGGAACACAGGATTCGCTGTCAGAAGAACGGGATTTGAGTCCAGGCTCTGCCACTTGAGTGCTCTGGGCTCATGAGCAAGCCTCATCTTCTCATCCTTGCTGGGTTTGAAACCTTTTGTAAATATTTAAAGGATTACCCTGGATAACTTAGAACCACATTGTTGTCCTCCTAAAGATTCACTATAAGGTGTATATATAAAGTATATGACTTAAGGTGGATGTTTTGAATTATTTAACTTTTGGGAGCCTGAGATTCCTTACTGGCAGAATGGGAATGAAGGTGCCCCACCCTGCTCCCCTCCTTCACACCTCATTAAACCCATCCAAGAGCTCTCCTTCACTTTTTTTTTTTTTTTTTTTTTTTGCGGTACGCGGGCCTCTCACTGTTGTGGCCTCTCCCGTTGCGGAGCACAGGCTCCAGACACGCAGGCCCAGAGGCCATGGCTCACGGGCCCAGCCGCTCTGTGGCATGTGAGATCTTCCCGGACTGGGGCACGAACCCGTGTCCCCTGCATCGGCAGGTGGACTCTCAACCACTGCGCCACCAGGGAAGCCCCTCCTTCACTTTTAGTTCCAGGGTATCTAACGCAGTGCCTGCCATGTTGGTAGGCATCCGATCAAGGGGTACTTAGTAAATGATGGGAGCTATAAGAAGTTCTTCAAAGAGAGACAGTGTGCAAATTCAAGAATCAAACACTGATCTCCAGGTTCTTAAGAGAGATCTTCTGTACAAGGCTTTATTCTGATGTGGTTCAGCATTCACAGATGAGGGATTTTGGATCCACAGGAAGCTCTTTGGGGCCTCCCTCTTATTCCTAAGACATCAGGAATGAAGCTTCATGCTGATTTGTTGCCAGGTGGGCTTGTCTCTAGGCAGCAGTGCTCCAGAGGCCCAGGGAAGAGTCATCAATGAGGATTTTTCTTCTCTTCCCGTACGAACAGCCAGTGGTTTCAGGACTAAGTCTACTGTGTTAGTCTGCTCGGGTTGCCGTAACAAAATTCCATAGACTGGGTGGCTTAAACAACAAACATTTATTTTTCACAGTTGTGGAGACTGAGTAGTCCAAAATCAAGTTGCTGGCTGATTTGGTTCCTGGTGAGGGCCCTCTTCCTGGCTTGCAGACAGCCACCTCTTTGCTGTTTTCTCACAGGGCAGAGAAAGGGTTGGGGAAACTGTCCTGTCTCTTACAAGGTCACTAATCCCATCACGAGGATTCTCTCCTCATGACCTAATTATCTCCAAAGGCTCCATCTCCAAATATCAATACTATCACATAGGGGGTGTTAAAAGGTAAACTGAGGCATGTTTAATTTTTAAGTTTATTTAAACAAAAACTGATTCAGGGGGGCTTCCCCGGTGGCGCAGTGGTTGAGAGTCTGCCTGCCGATGCAGGGGATACGGGTTTGTGCCCCGGTCCGGGAAGACCCCACATGCCACGGAGCGGCTGGGCCCGTGAGCCATGGCCGCTGGGCCTGCGCGTCCGGAGCCTGCGCTCCGCAACGGGAGAGGCCACAGCAGTGAGAGGCCCATGTACCGAAAGAAAAAAAAAAAAGAAATTGATTCAAATTGGGGAGAACCAACCCGGAAGTGGTTAGGAGCACTCCATCAACAGGAGGTAGAGCAAAGACTTTTATATAGCAGATGTGGAAACAAAGCAAGGAAATTATTTGATTGGTTCTAGCTTAAGCAGTTGCCTTATTTGGGAAAGTCTAGTTGTTTGTGATTGGTTTCAGTTTCTTAGATTTCAGTTTCTTAACCTTGAGGTTTTGGTTTGCTTATGTAGGCTGCTAAGACATTAGAGTCACCTCAATCTAATGGCATCCTTGTTTAATTTAGCAGGGGTTAGGGCTTCAATATATGAACTTTGGAGGGGATGCAGTTCAGTTCACAGCCTCTACCAAGACATGTAGCCATGCATTTTCTACTTTAACCCTCATGATGACTCTGTGAAGTGGGACCTTTATCATCACCGTTGTCCAGATGAAGATACCAAGGTTTACAGCTGTTAAGTAACATGCCCAAGATCACACAGTTTAATAAGTAGCACAGCCCGGATTCAAACCCAAGTGCGTGTGATACCAAAGAAGCTGGCATTTCTTTAAAACTCCAATCAGAGCAGAAGCCTCTCACTTTCTGCTCTGCAGAGAGAGACACTATTTGCCTTGATTGCTCACTGCTGGGTGCTTGAACCAGAATCAGGAGGGCGGCGGCGGCAGCAGCAGCAGCAGCAGCAGCAGCAGCAGGGATGGTAGTGGGTGGAGGCAGAGGAAGGCTTGTGTTTGTGCACGTGCTAGTGCCTCAGAAAGGGAAGTGATTCTTTTGAGTCTGATTCTTGGCAGAGTTATTATTTGGGGGTGGAGGGTATGGTGAGCAAATCACGATGAATACCCTGCAGATTGCTAAGGTCTGGGGTAAGGGAACAATGACTGGATTATACTTTCCAGCTTGCCTCTGCAATTTTATTATTAATGTCAGTGAATCTAGTTTCTACTGTCTGCGTCTGAGTATCTGGCCATCGCAAGCCCCTTCCTTACCTCCTCACCCTGTGACAGCTTCATCATCAATTCAGCTTAGCCTAGCAAGGCTGTACCTTCTTTGGGAAGCCTTCCCTGACTCCCCAAATGGGATATTTGGCCATCTCTTGTGTTTTCTGAATGTCTAGTTCATGCCTCTGATTCTGCATGTAACACACTGTGTCCTGATAGTCACTGCATGTGTCTGTGAATTCTTTTTTCTTTTTTTTCTTTTTCTTTTTCTTTCGGTATGCGGGCCTCTCACTGTTGCGGCCTCTCACTGTTGCGGCCTCTCCCGTTGCAGAGCACAGGCTCTGGACGCGCAGGCTCAGCGGCCATGGCTCACGGGCCCAGCTGCTCCGCGGCATGTGGGGTCTTCCCGGACCGGGGCACGAACCCGTGTCCCCTGCATCGGCAGGCGGACTCTCAACCACTGTGCCACCAGGGAAGCCCGAAATATGAGTTCTTGAAGGGCAGAGAATGGACTGCTGTGCCTCGAATATCAGCACAGTGCTTGGAACTGAGTGGAAATTACGTAGTCATAGAATCTTAGACCCAGACAGACCTTATTCCTCACCGTGTGCAGTCCCTCATTTGACAGCTAAGAATAGTGAGACCTCCTGAAGGCTGATAGCGTGCTGTAGCAGGACTGGGACAAGGACTTGGGTGTCCTGATTCCCAGGTGGGAAGTTAGGGCTTTTGTATATTTAGCATCTAGTTAGGGCTGGGTTCTCCCCCATGGGTGTCCACTGGAACAACTTGGGGAGTTTAAAAAACACTGATGCCTGGATCGAAGTACAGAGATTCTGATTTATTGGTCTGGAGTGTGACCTGGACATCGGGACTTTTAAAAGCTCCCCAGGTGAGCCTAACCTTCGGCTAATGTTGAGAACCAATGGCTTAGTGGCTCAGAGCTCCATTGTGAGTTTCAGAGACTTACACTTGATTTGTGGAAAAGACTGAAATAAGTGAGCCAATAAAGCAACATCAAATGACAATAAAAATCAAGCAAGTTAAATTACATTGCAACACTCTAGAGTTAAAATGCTCTCTTTTAAAATAAGTGCTCTGAAAATTGAAGAAAAGGCAAGTGGCAATAAATTTGGAGACCTGCCACCTTCTACCCCTCACATTGTCTAGTTAGTTCTTTGCTGTCTCCATCTATGGCTTCTGGCATTTACCCTGTTGGTTTCATTGCAATGGATAGGCACGTAATTTAGAAAAATAATGCTTTGCTGCGACGAGATTCCTGAAATAATTAGTTGAGTGATGAGTGAGCAATGAATGACTTAAAAGGAAAGATTGTAAAATATTGTGCTGTCTTAGAAAAGACCATAGAATCTTAGAGCTGGAGCAATCCACCCCACTCATTTTGCAGATGAGGAAATTAGAGCCCAGAGAGGTTAAATGTTTTGCCTGTGGTCACACAGTTGGCAGCCAATCAAGAAATCATTCTTTCATTTAGTCATTGAAAAATGTTTGAGTGCTCCTTTTTTCAGCAGTCTTCTGTGTTTTGGGGATGGTGGTAGACAAGTGAACATTTACAAGAGAGTGGCGTATGTGTGTGCGCATGTGTGTGCGCATGCGTGTGCATGCGTATGCACGTCTTGTAATGCTGAACCAGAAAACTTCAGAAGATGGCTTACATCTTCTGAAGAAAACACTTGGTGGGGTAGTGGGAAGTTTCTTTGGATTGCAGTGGTGGTCAGAGAAGGCCTCTCTAAAGAGGTGACCTTTAAGCTGAAACCTGAATTACAATAAGTAATGAGTTGTGCACACAAGTATTTGGGGACAAAGCATCTGAGGGAACAACCAAATGCAAAGGCTCAGCAGTGGGGCAGGTTTGGTCCATTTGAGGTGCGTTCGGGTGACTGTTTAGTTGAGGGCAGAACCTGAGCCGGTGAGCGCGGTGAGATGAAGTTGAAAAGCAGCCAGTGGCCAGGAGGCACAGGCGTCCTGATCCCCGTCCAGAACTGGTAGGGCTACACAGAATCAGGGTTGGGTGGTTTTCATGCCACCAAAAGTGGAGGTTTTTTTGGGGGGAGGGTTAACCTAGACTCAGTGTTGACCTACTTTAAATATATCTACTTAAATATAACTTGGCTGAAAGAGCATTTACAAGAAGATGTCACCTGAAGCTTGAAATTTAGACCCTACTCTGCCACCAGTTCCGCTCTGCCGTCAGTGTGGTTGCTTACGTTTTTAGAGGTCCTCATTTTTATTTTTAAAGAATCTATCTTACTCATGCACAGGAAGAATGTCGTGTTTTGAACCGATGACTAGATTTTGATTTGGCATGCTGTTGGGTCAGGTGTAAGGAAGAGGTGACACCTGCACCATTGTGCTTACTGAGATCTTACACTGAAGCATGTGGAGGCCTTTTGTGCCAGCACTGCTGTGGTTCTTTACTGACCCTGCTTCTCTGTCCCCCTCCCCGACCCCTCTGCTTTTCCTCTCCAGATTGAGAATGCCAGCGAAGTGCTCATCACTCCGTTGGAGAAATTTCGCAAGGAGCAGATCGGGGCTGCCAAGGTGAGAATTTCGCAAGCCTTGTTCTTGGATTTTAGGGCAGGAGGTCTGGAAAACACAACACCTTCTTCAGAAGATCTAAGCCCACCATTTTCAGGGAATCCTGGGCGAATAAGCTTAGAGCCCAGCTCATCTGTTCTTCACAAGTGTCTGATGTAAGACTGAGGGGTCAACCCCAGAGCTGTCATTCTAGTGTTTTGACATCTAATCGTGTTGTGCTAGTTCATAAATCATCCAAAGGAAGAAACCACGCCTCCTTTGTGTGAGTAGATACCTGTGTGTTTGGACACCATGGAATTGTATTGTTTGTGGAGGTCCAGGACTGGAGCCTAGGACAGGGGTGGCAAATAGGCCCCCGTGGGCATGGGGACCCTCTCCTTAGCCCACTTTAGCTGTGTATGAAAAGAAGCCCTCTGTCGTTCGACCTTTACATTTTTTTCAAGGGAAACTGCAAAGTTAAAGAGTTTTATATGAAATTTCCTGGCTTTCAAAAAATGCTGGCAAATAATTTAAAAATATCTATTACACATTGTGCAGGTCAAAAAGCGGGACTGCTTAAACCCAGAGGTCACCATTTGTTGCAGCTGACCTGGAGGGACTATAGCTGAAAGTTGGCTGACTCTAACCTGTTACTGAAAGACTGAGAAGGGAATTTTATTCATTTTTTAAAAGATGGATTCTCTGGGGTCCCGTGCCCTGTGATAAATCACTAGACAACCCTAGCGAGATTGACCTTCAGTAGAGTGTTAGAGACCACCTGCGGGCAAGATGTTTTCATTGGAATCAATGAAAGCAAAAAGATTTTCAAGATTTTCTTCCTGTTTTTTTTTTTTTTTTTTTTTTTTTTTTGGGCTTTTTTTTTTTTTTTTTTCTGGAGCTGTGAGTCATTCGGCCGCAGTCCCTTGTGCCACCTGCAGGGGTTTTTGGGCAACATCACCCTCTTACTTGTGGAGAAGGTATGGATTTTACTCACTTGTGAAATGGCCTTGAGAGATGCCTGCCTGTAGGTGGGAAAAACATAGCTGAAGTGTAACGAAGTGTGCTCTCCCCTCAGCCCCCAACTAAGTGCGTGTGCTTTCTAAAAATGAGTATGATTAGGACGTGACAGAGATGTTCGGTGGTTCAGTCAGGGTTATTCAGAGGGAGGAATGGCCCTAGTTTGAAGGAGGGACCATGGCCAAGATTTTTCTTCCACTGTTACAGCACTTCCCTACCAACTTTACAGTTTTCATTTATGAAAATATTGGAGCTCATTGGTCTTCTATCCGAGCTTAAGGAATGTATAATTTAAAGGAAGTCTTATTCCACTAAGATTTTGTCCGAGACTCGGAAACAAGCCCAGGGATGGATGGGAAAATGCCGAGTGCCCCTCCCTGAGTTCTCAGACCCAAGGAGCACCATCTCTTTCGTGGCCTTGGGGCCTGTGCTTTCCCCTCCCGCAAACACACAGTGGCTCATTCACTGAGTTATCTTTCCAGAAGTCACTTCTCCAGTAGGCGTCTCCTGCCTCTCCAGCCTCTTCCCTGGGCGGCGTGGGGGTTACCATAGTTACCACGGAGGAAGAGCAGAAGGCTCAGTGGGTTCCTTTGGGGTTAGTATCAGTGATCCGAGTGACAGGAGCAGGTACTTTGCTAGGGGCTATAGATGGTGAGAAACCCAAGAATTAAAAAATTTATATGAAATAGTCACTCACCAAAACATGTTTCCCCTCACACACATTCTCTTCTCTCATTCCTGTTGAAGAATGAGGTGATGACGTTGGGGATGATTTCTCATCCCTCCCTCTTCATTATTTTATTTTATTTTTTCAGCCTACCTGCTCCTCTTCCCCACCCCCCATCCCCATACATGTATGTCACAGTATTACGTGTGTTTAAGAGAACACAGAGAAACGACCCCTCTACTAGGCCATCTAGGGAGCAGACTCAGGAATACCTCAAAGACCTTACTTCTGGGGCTTCCCTGGTGGCGCAGTGGTTGAGAGTCCGCCTGCCGATGCACGGGACGCGGGTTCGTGCCCCGGTCCGGGAAGATCCCACGTGCCGCGGAGCGGCTGGGCCCGTGAGCCATGGCCGCTGAGCCTGCGCGTCCGGAGCCTGTGCTCCGCAACGGGAGAGGCCACAGCAGTGAGAGGCCTGCGTACCGCAAAAAAAAAAAAAAAGACCTTACTTCTGAAGTCTGCCCGTGTGATGCTAAAATTACCCTTCCTCCTCCTCCCAGGTCTGGTGCACTTCGGTTGCTATAACAACCTGTTGCTACTTGCAGGAAGCAGAAGTTAGAGTTCTGGGGGTGAAGGCTGCACGTGAGGAGCATTCTTGTGCTAATGTCGCTGCTCTGGGGTAGGGCGGACCCTGGAGCTTGGCATGGCTGTGGCCCTGCTTTTAGATTTCTGAGTTTGGGGGAGTTTATTTTTCCTGCAGCCGAAGCTGGGCTCTCCAGTGAAAGTAGAATCGACGTCAGAGAGAGTGGCTAAGAGTGGGACTCCTTGAGTCCAAATCCCACTTGTGCTGCTTGCATGTAAACGTGGAGAGGCTACTGACCTTCTCCGCACGTTTCCTGAGCTGAGAAATGGGGACAGAGTTATTATGAGGAAGAAATGAGTGAACTCTTATAAAGTGCCGCTCAGAACACCGTCATAAAATCATTTGACGTTAACTATTCTATTCAGTACACACAGTTCATTCATAAAAAACAGGGGAGAGCCTGTTGTGTGCCCGGCACTGTGCTCCACACTGCTGTTTGGTGCAGGTAAATGCAGATGTGGTCACCATGCTCATGGTGTGCAGGGGGAAAGGCACTGGACAGAATGATATGAATAAGCGTGTGACTGCAAGTTGTGGTGGGTGCTGTGACGGGTCGCCTTCACGGACGTGGAACTTGGAAAGCAAGTGGTGTCCTAATAAGGAGGAGGTGGGGTTAGATGATGGACCACATCATTGCCGCCGCCACCATGACTGCCACCAGCATCATCAGCACTGAATTCTATTGAGCACTTTCCATGTGCCAGGCACTCTACCAAGCACTGGATATGGTTTATCTCACTTAGTCCTGACAGTCCTATGATGGGATGAGTGTTCTTATGCTGTTTTTGTTAGACAGTCTCAGAGCTGAAAGGGGAGACTTGAGCCATTATTTCGTCGAGTCATCCTCAGTTTATAGATGAGGGAACTGAGTCCCAGAGGGGCAGTGGTTTGTATGGAGTTGGGTATAATTTGTCCTGGATCCTAACTCTGTCCTGGATCCATTTCACCACCCACCGTGGACTCCCTGCAAGGGGAGCACCATCTCCGTACCTGAGTGAGTCTTAACCCCCCTCCTGTCTTTTAAGAACATGATCTCAATCCTAGAGGAGTTTTTCCCCCAAAGGTCGAGTTGCCAGAAAGTCACAGAATGCCAGTGACTCATGTTGCTGAGCCCCTTCTCACCTCTGGCCCGCTGGACTGTGCTGGCGCAGGGTTCTCTTTTGGGGGTTGTCGATGAGGCTGGTGGAGTGCCTGTGCGAGCATCAGTCAGAGTTGGAACCCCAGCTCAAAGTCGCTGACTTCTGTGAAGGAAAAGCATTGCTTGAGTCAAGTGTCTTGCCTGTACCTCTCCTCGTTTGAAGGAGTAATGTCTCCTCCGGCTTTGTCTTCACATGCTTCTGCATGTTTGTTTGTGTATGTAAAACTTTCAAGCAAAATTCAGATTTGTAGAAATGGATACATACGAGCTCAAATGGGTATATGATGATTCTGCCCACTCTCTGAGGCCTAGAGTCTTGCCGTTGACCAGATAAATGGTGTTCTGATGTCATGGGTGCTGTTCAGAGCTTCCGGTGTCGGCTTCTTGGTAATGCCTCCACGCTTAGGCCCAGTGTGTTCTGCCCAGAGCATCTGCACTTACCAGTCTGGAGGCCCCACTCTGCCCCTCACGAGGTGAGCAGGTCTTGGATCATACCTCCCCTCCACAGTGAGGCCTCTCTGGAGCACTTCTCTGCAAGAATCTCTGGGACTGCACCCTGTTTGTTTCCTTCATGGCACCTGTGGTGGTCTGGAATCAGGCTGTTTGTTTACTGGTTAATTGTGTTTCTCCTTCTGCTGGAACAGCCCCACCACGAGGGTGGGGCCGTTTCTGCCTTGTATTGTATTATATTCACAGTGCCTGAAGGATCCTAACACAGAGTGCTTGCTTGTTATATTGTCATTAAATAAAGAGATGTATCTGAGCTTCCTTATCTGGCCACAAATTTTTTTCTCCTCTTGTAAGCCTTGGAGCTGCAGAAAAATATCTGCTGTGGGCTCCACGTGAGTCAAAAGCCGGAATGATGCACCCAGTTAGTACATTTGATCCTGTTTACCAGGCCATGGTAGACCTTCTTTCAGTCCCCTTGTCCGCCATCCCCACTGAAATGTGGAGGGAAGAGAGACCGCCTATGACAGTGTTTCCAGGTGTGGCTGAGAATGTGGACTTGCAGGCAGCTTGTCCTGGGCTCGGACTCCAGCTCCGTCACTCTCTGTGACTTTTTACAGAAGTTAACTTCCCGCATCTAAGTTTTCTTATCTGTAAAATAAGGAATAGAAATAGAACTTCAGTGACTTTGGGGGATCAGGGATTATTCTGTATAATATGATATATATA
>NW_006793908.1:713927-756358 GCF_000442215.2 Lipotes vexillifer
TTTTTTTTTTACTTTGAAAGCAATAATATAGGATAATAAACATTTCCCAAATGGAGGAGAAAAAAAAATCACCCATTATCCCATTTTCTTAACTCAAGTATTTTCACTGAAGTATCTTCCCATCTAATGTTTGTCTGTAGGTAGACACATTCTATGTAGGATGCACCGAGTTTGTATCATGCTAGCCTTCCTAGTTATGTTTATTGGATGCCCCATACTTTAATTTTCCCAAATTCTGTTCTTGGGCAGCAGTGTTGCTGTTGCTTTTTTTTGTTTTGCTATTATAAATGATGCCACAGTGAACATATTTGGGAAGATAATGTCGTCTTTGTTTTGAATTATTCCTCAGCTTAAAGACCCATATGTGATATTATTGCGTCAAGGAATATTTGGGTCTACAAATTAAGACATACTTTGTGAACACAGTTAAAGCTGGATCTACTCTTAGTCTAGACTTGTCCCTTTTAAGGTGTAAGTGGATCTTCCTGTTTGGGGATTAGCTTCACAGGTAACTTCCCTTCTTCCTTTGGCTTTGAACATCCTTGTGAGTTAGAAACTAGAGATTTCTGTTTTACAACTGAAATTTCTAGAAGGTGGAATCCTGGCTCTGCCACTCTGAAATACTGGTATTTACCTCATTTCTGGCATAGTAGTGGCGCCTCTGTGATAGACCCTCAAAACGGTTGGGCTGTTGATGATGGGTGGTTGCTTGCTTTCATGGCATTATTGGAAGAGTAGGAGATGGGTGATGTGCCACTGTTCTGGGTCTGAGGGAATGACGAAGCCATGAAGATGAGCAGGAAGAGTTTGACCCAGGTTGCTTTCATTCCTGCAACATTTTGGTCTTTTTCTCCTTTCCTCTTTTTTTTTTTTCCCCCAGGAAGCCAAAAAGAAGTATGACAAGGAGACAGAGAAGTATTGTGGCATCTTAGAAAAACACTTGAATTTGTCTTCCAAAAAGAAAGAGTCTCAGCTTCAGGAGGTAAGAAACTTTACTAGTGTCTGAATAAAGTGTTTAATCTTTCCATGGTGCTGTGGATACGTTCTGGTTACTCCCTGCTGGAGCTTCATTCTGATCCCTCATTCCACGCTTGCTGCCCGCATTGCCTTTGTCCCTTCCCGATGCAGCCACGCTGTACGGCTGTCCCGCCTGTCCACGGCAAGGAACATGCAGCTGGTCCAGATCACCCTAATCACTAGACTGTGCTTCTTCCTTTCAAACTGAGATCTGTTTTCCTGTTTCTCTCACCCTTGACCTTGATTCTGTACTCTATTACCCTGCCTTTCGACCTCCTCCTTACATCACTGATTTGAAATGTTAGCATCTGAAACACTTTGGTCATCCTTCCTTAATGCGAAATGAAAAAAAAAATTATTCCAACCAGTGCTTGACATTAGTCTTTTTATTTTTTTTAAGCAGTATTTTATTGTCTCATGTATTTTGTGCTTAGGTAACTTTGTTTCAAAAAAGCAAATTCTCTGGTCTGCCCCTGTTTTTTTTTTGGATTTGCATGGGGTCTTTTTTAAGAGTAGTTCTCTTGGAAAGAAAAGCCAGATTTGTGGCCTTGGAGCTGTGACCATTTTTATTTAGTTCATGGAGATTTGCATGGCGAGGGGGTTTATGTTTTGGGGAGACAGGGCAGTTTGCTAGTGGAACTCCAAACTTGGCTACATGAATATCATCTTGTTTAGCTCTTAACAGTTTGCTTGAACTGTCTCAGGTGTGTGCTAAAGCGAGGCTGTGGCTTCCAAGCTAGCCCTCATTCTTCAGTTTCCTTTCTTTTTGAGCAAATTCCTTGCCAGTACTTCTGTTCATATGAAGATGGTAGGGTCAAAGGTTGAAAGATGAGGATTACTCAGGAGATGGTGGAGCCCAGGATTTGTTACACACTCTCAGTTAGGAAGTGTTGTGCTCAGAACTCTTTCTGTGAAATGAGTGTTTGAATCAGTTGTTTGAGTGATGGATACAGACTTAGCAACAGGAAGTGTTTATTAGTGGGCTTTGCAGATCAGTTCTTGGCCAACCAACCAGCAGCAGTTGTATTTGGGCTGAGCTGTAGGAAGTAAGAAACCGCTGACCTTTCCTTGAAGATTTTTTGCTTGAGTTAGGGAGAAAGAAGCCAACGCAGGAGGAAGAGATTCTTGAAGTAGCAAAGCTGCTCTTGTCAAATGTGATTGAGAAGGTTAAGGAAATGCTGATTTTCATTGGATGATACAGAAGAGGCTATTCCCAACTCTACATGGGTCTGTGGGCACTAGGAGATACCCAAGGATATGTGAATTGTCCATGATAGATACGTACGTAATTCCGTTTAGGATCTGTCCTGATCGGTTATCATTCTTCTAACGTCATTTGGCGTTTAGGGTTTGGAAACGATAGGGAAAGGCATTTTGGCTGGAGCTCACAATCACCAGATCTGGCTAACTCTGTAGTTCCTAAGCAGTTAGGTGACCATGCACCATGAGTGCAAGTATTCACAGCTGAGAGAATATGTGATTGTCCTAGCACCTACTGGTACTGGGAGGCCCGCAGTACAGTTATCCTACCTGCATGACTTCCTCCCCAGAGTGAGGCTACTTTTCCTCCCGGTCTGCTCTCTCCATGCCTGGCTCCTGGTGAGTTGGTCTGGAATGAGTCCCACATTTTCTTTTAGGGCTGTGCCGATAGCATTTCCCCCTGAGATAGCAATATGGGGACCAGAACACTGGCCTGGCAGAGATACCTTCTTTTCAAGGCTTGCTCTGCTATGTAGTTGACTGTGTGACCCGGGACAAGTACTTGGTCTTTCTGAGCTCTAGTTCCTTTGTAAAATACTCATAGAATACCTGTCCTGCCTACTTCATGTATGAGAAGGTAAATTACAGCTGCTACACAAATGTAAAGTATTATCCCCATAACTGGCCTGTTCCTCCCCCTCCCCTGCTCCCAAATTGGATGACATTCTTCCTGGCTGCCTTAGTCTGTTCAGGCTGCTATAACAGAATACCCTAGACTGGGTGGCTTATAAACAACAGAAATTTGTTTCTGACAGTTCTGGATATCGGGAAGCCCAGGATCAAGGCACTGGCATATTTGGTGTCTGGTGAGGCCTGCTTCCCAGTTCGTAGATGGCTGTCTTCTAGCTGTCTCCTCACATGGCAGAAAGGGTGAGGGAGCCCCCTTGGCCTCTTTTGTAAGGACTCTATCCTCATGACCTAATCACCTCCCAGGGGCCCCACCCAAATGCGATCACACTGGGGATTAGCTTTCATCATATGAACGTAGTGGTGAGGTGGGCAAACATTCTGTCTGCAGCACTGACTGTCAGTATTTATCTTAGTGGAAACTTTTTCATTATGCTTTTTTGTTACAATCCTTGTCTTTTACCCATTCACACTTCCTAAATACTTTGAAGGTAAGGAGTGGGCTGCAGGTCTTTCTTGCAAGTCCTGGTCTGTTCTCAAGCGTTGCTTTTTATACCTAAGCTGAATTAAATTGAATAAAGAATCTCATTATAATAACAATAATAATGATAATATTTTTACTAACAACAACAATAATAGCAGCCAGTGTTTACTGAATGCATATTTATGTACCAGGCGCCATGTTAAGCACTTTACATGGAATCTGCTCAAATCCTCATAACCACCCTATTTACATAGGAGGAGACTGAGGCTCAAAGATGTTTAAACAGCCTGCCTGTAGCTCGTCAGCAAGGATTTGAACCTTGGCTCCTGACTCTGGAGCCGTTTCCCTTAACCCAGTAAGCTCTTCTCTGGCCGTCTTGTGGGGGAAGGATGTTGCTGGGCTGCCCGCCAGCCATTGTTATTCAATGTGGGTGTCAAGCTAAGGGAATTGGAGAGCGGGAGGGACCTTGGTGATCCTCTGGTTAAACCTCTTAGAATTTCGTATGCAGGACCTGAGTTCCTTGCAGAGGTCACGTGATTTACTCAAGGTCTTCCAGCTATTTAGTGATGATTTTCCTTACATTTTTTAAAAGATCAACTTTTAACAATATTATGAATCACCTACTACACATTTAACGGAAGCTGCTTCCTTTGATGGTCCAGAATTATTCCCTGATTGCAGGCCTGAATGAATACTTGTAAATTCTAGCCCATCCTGGACCTCTGGTGGCTGAAATGACTGGGCAGCGATGTGGAGTGACACTGCCATCTAGTGGAAGACTTTTTAAAAGCCAGTGTTTTCTTCAGTGGCTCAGAAGCTGGCTTCAAAGATAATAAATCATTCCTTGGACAAATTATTTCTTGGACGCTTCTGTGAAAGTCCGTTCAGGAGTTGGGTGTGTTGTGGGGAGTGAAATGAATGATCGGAACCTACAGTCTAGGAGAATTTTTCTTTTCCAAGAAGCACGGAATGGTTGGTGGGTCTTGGACAAGCTGGTAGATTGACAGCTTCTTAAGTAACAGGGCAGGGGAACTGCCTGCCCAGTGGTTGGATCTGGCTTCTGATTCCATCACAAGAGGAGCTAAGAATGTGGTAAATGCTATGGCCCATATGAGAGAGGCATTGGCAGGAACAACCTACCATTCCACTCGGGATTTCATCTTCCTTTTCCTTTGGAAATGCATTCTGTTATGCTTTTCTTCTCAGTGCTGGGCCACATAGAGATCAATTCATTTATTCCTCAAGCATCAGTTGAATGTTTGCTGTGGGCCAGGCCCTGTTCCGCGATCTGGAATGGAAAAGTGAGGCAAGGCCTTTGCTGTTATCGACTTTATATTCTAGTAGGCAGTACATGAAAAGAGAGAGAAATAAGTAAGAATTTCATGTAGTGATAAGGAAATAAATTGGGAGATAGGATAGAGACTCCCTGGGGTAACATACCTAAAATAACGCCATTGCAGGCTTCTCTAAAGAGGTGACATTTGAATTGAGACCAGAAGGAAGAGAAAGAGCAAGCTGGGTGAAAAGCTAGAACAATGTTCTTTAAATTGTGGGTGTGTCATAAGATCTGAGTTACTGGGTCATGACATAGAGTAGGCTAGAATAGAGTGAAAAATATGAAAGTGTGTTGCACCTAATTATAGATGTTTGTTTATTGGGTCATAATGTAAAAGGTATTTCTTAACTGTGCATTAAAGTTTAAAAAAATTGAATATTTATCTAGGGGAAGAGGTTTTCAGGCGGAAGGAACAGCAAGTGCAAAGATTGCATGGCAAGAAAGAGTTTGGAGTGTCGGAGGGTAGCTAGGAGCCCCAGCTGGAGCTCAGTGGGAGAGGGGTAGGGAAGGAGGGCTGGGCCGGTTCCTCAGGGTCTTCAGACCATGGGAGAGGCCAGGGGGAGGTGTTGAAGGAGCTGTGAGAACAGCTGATGGAGATTTTAGGAAAGGTATTCTGGCTGCTGGGTGGTGGCTGGATTGCGGGGGCAGAGAAAGAAAGCAGGGAGGCCCAGTGAGGAGAGGGTTGGAACCGCCCAGAGAAGATGTGGCTGGCTTAGGGTAGGAGCAGGGATTACAGCCCATCTGCTCAGATGTCCCTGGTGATAACCCCCAGTGTGCATAGAACACTTCCTGGTTTTCAAATGTCCACATCCTTTAGCTCATTTTCTCTTTGAAACAGCTCTACTCAGAGCAAGGGCAGATCATAGCATCTCCAGCCTTCAGGTGTGGGGAAGAGACCCAGAGAGGATAAGTGATCTGGAGCGGGTCCCACCAGCTAGAAAATGATAGAACTGCAACTCCCACCCAGATTGTTGCTCTCCTGGCTCTCTCACTGATGCTGGGCTCTGCTTTTCTTCTCAGAGGACTTTGATCCTGGCTCCTCCAGCCCCGCCTGACTTGCAGCTTTTCCGAATGACTTTTATTTCTGTTGTGTCTCACTTGGCAAGCCCAAGCAGAGAGGATGCATCGGGGGTGTGGGGGAGGTCAGGGAAATAGATGCGTCCCTAGGTGTAAGTGTGTTGGATTTGCACTATGAGAAATGAAGGACTACAGGGACTTAACGGGCCTTAGCCGGCAGGAGCCCAGGTGGAAGGTGTGTCAGGCACTGGTCCACCTGCTACACCTGGCAGGGGGCGTGATGCAAGCCCTTTCTGAAACCCGGTCTCCAAATAAAGCTCTGCCAGTGCTCAGACATCAGCTCTCCTGCTTGGAGGCTTAGGTGACGCCCCCAGGCTTAGCCCTTCATTTTGGTTTTGTGCAGCTGTTACTTAGGGGACTGCCTTCTGCATATTAATATGGAAGTTGCCCCGCGAGGAAGTTGCTAGCAGGAGACTTGAATGGAGTCTTTTGGTTTGTTTCATGGCACCTTGTGCTTTTCCAGAGTTTGTCATTTTCTTTTTATTTACATGATTATTTAATTATCTCTTTTCCTCATCATGCTGTGAACTCCGTGAATGAATGAATGAATGGCCAACTCCTTAAGATGTCAGGTTAGCAATACCGTATTTGGTATAATGAAGTAAAAGGTCTGTCCCAGTTTTGTTCTGCAGGAATCCTGACAAAGGAACACCGAAGGAAATACTCCTTTGGGGGCTTTGTCTTTGTAAAGTATGTTATCGGGTGACGTACTTGATTTCTAAAGAAAAGAGTGGAAAGGGTAAGAGTTTTATAGTGATAGCTAAGGTACTTGCCAGCACAGCATCTTGCTACTCCACACATGCTCATTTTCTCCCCTGGGTTCTGGATCCCAGATCAGCAGCTTAATTGTAGCCAGGTGTGGACCTTTACAGCCCACACACCTGCACAGAGAGGGAGGTGAGGTTCCCAGGCAGCAATGTAATTACTCTGCTTGGGGTAAACTAATAGTTCATCCTCGTCCAAAGAAAGTATGTGCGACCGTGTGAAAATGTTCTTTTCTGAGGTCCCCTGCCCCCTATCAGCGTGTTTTGTTCATTTAGAAGGATGGGAGGAGGATGGCCCTGCATGTTTTCTTTTTCTCTTTAAAAATCTGTCTTGCGTGGAACTTAGGTCGGCCCTAGGGTGTGGGGAGGCGGTAGAGTCTAGTGGTTTAGGAATGTACAGGGGTCTTGGAGGCAGATCAGCCAGGACAGAAATCCCAGCTCTGCCTCGTACCAACTATGCCAGTTTCCTTAATGTTAGCAGATTTCATTTACTTCCTGTACATTACGGGTAAGGATATCTTCTTTTTAGGAACTTAATGAGGGTTAAATAACTGAAAGTATAATGAGGATTGAATAAGATAATGATGTACAGCTTTTTTTTTTTTCTTTTTTTGCGGTACGCAGTCCTCTCACTGCTGTGGCCTCTCCCGTTTGCGGAGCACAGGCTCCGGATGCGCAGGCCCAGCAGCCATGGCCCACAGGCCCAGCCGCTCCGCGGCACGTGGGACCCTCCCGGACCAGGGCACGAACCCGTGTCCCCTGCATCGGCAGGCGGACTCCCAACCACTGCGCCACCAGGGAAGCCCTGATGTACAGCTTTATGGGCATGGTTCCTGGCACAAAATTAGCGCTCGGGTAACCATGATCATTGTTCTTATTTCTGCTTCATGCTACTGGATTTGTTTTTAAAAACCATCTCCGGAGATTTTTTTGCCTGCTTGCTGACTCCTCTCCTCAGATAGTGACCTGATTTTTCTCTGAAATTCCACCTTGTTTGCAGGCAGACAGCCAAGTGGACCTGGTCCGGCAGCATTTCTATGAAGTATCCCTGGAGTATGTCTTCAAGGTGCAAGAAGTCCAAGAGAGAAAGATGTTTGAGTTCGTGGAGCCTGTAAGTAGATGCTCAAGGTTTCATTGTGTACCCAGACTTTCATCCCCCACCCCCTCATTCCAACTACCTAGATGACGAAATGCTCTAAGTTGTTAATGAAGAGATTGACCAGCCCTGATGCTGTGCCTTCTGCTAGTAACAGTGCTTGGTCAACTGGCTACCCTGGGTTCTTCCCAGTACAGCCACAGACATGGGTGTAGAGCATTCAGCAATGGTTCCGTCCTCTAGCTACCTTGCGTTGTGCTGGTTGGTTACCAAGTCAAAGTAGGGGAGGGGGGGAGTTTTCATCTTGCCAAACAATAGTGATGACACCTTAACTTTCCTCCTTCCTCCCCTGCTTCTTCTCTCCTTCAGATAACGCAAATGTAGCAGTAACCCAACGAAACCATTCTCTTTTTGCCTCCTAAGTTCAAAGCCCCTCCTTATCCCAGTCATGTATTAAAAGATGCGATATAAAGCAATTTCTCACTCGAAGTTTGTTATAGCCAAGCAGCACGGAGATTGTTCTGAGTGAATCGTGATGGGATTTGGACTTGGGCAGAATGTTCCATTGGTCATGAAGGTTGCAATGTGGGGACACGTCTGGCTGTAGCTTAGGCCACCCCAGTGTGGTTGTGGTTTTGTGCAGATGTGGTATTGCTCTACCCCTCTGTGGCACTAGTGTTCCGAATCCATGGAAACACCAAATGAGCATGTGGGCCTCAATTTAAAGCTCTTGCAGATCTTGAGTTTTTCAGCTGAATGCAACCTCTGATCTAGACCCAAGCCTGGGGTCTCTATACAAATGAGATTACCTACCTAGATTTAAGAAAGTGATTTTCTTAAGCAAATAACAAAACCGTAAGAAACTGAAAGAAAATGACTGCTCTTTTTGGTCAAGAATGTTCTGTGCCCTGTTTCTAATTTATAAACTTTGGGGATGCTTTTTAGGCACGTAGACTTGCTGGTAGTTTCAAGACTCCATTTGGCCTTGGAATTTGTTGCGTCCATCTTTTACTTTGCTGGAGCTATTTTGATCTTGGGAGTCTACTCCCAGCCATGTCATCTGGCAGATTCTTCAAAGCTATTAATTACCTCAGTCTTATCTGAATAATGGAAACTTTAGAGCCTGCTTCCTTTCCAGCAATGATCTCTGCCAAGATCTCAGGTCTAAATCCACATCTTTCTGCAGGGTCTGTGAGATGGGGAAAGCCATCTGTCAGAGAAAGCAAGCTTGTTGATTTCCCTGCTTGGGGCCCAGAGGTGTTAAAACTAGCCATTCAATCACAGGTTGACTAAAAGAAAGTCTCATCTCTCTCTTGGCTGGAGCAGGAATTCAAATGCTGTCATGAAGAATTAGCCTTTGGCCTTTTTACTTGCTTTTACTAGAATTTCTAGAGGAAAAAAAAAAACCAGTGTGATTCTCATAATCTTTATGTATACTTTGGTCGATATTATTCTGTAAATACCTGATTTTGATGAGTTGCATTTTAATTGACCCATCCTATTTTTGAGTTATTTTTTTGTGTGTCCATTTTGATGTCTCCATATAGTGAATCAGATATCGTATCTGTTAGCTTTTGCTGGCTAACAAATAACCATAAAACCTTATGCAACAATAGACGTTTATTTCTCACGCATCTGTGGGGTTCATCTAATCTAGGCTGGGCTCAGCTGGTTGACTCTGCTCATCTAGGTGGGCTTTCCTCTCCTCCTCCCCCTCCGGTATCCTCCTCCTACCTTTCTTCCTCCTCTTTTTTTTTTTTTTTAAAGAAATCTATAAAGATTTATCCTTCTGTTTCCTGGCATGCTATTGTAGTATATCAGTGTCCTAGGTTTTTTGAGAGGCAGTGTAGCATCATCGTCAAGGGCTCTAGAACCAGACTGCCTGCATTTAAATCCCAGCTCAGCCATTTTCCAGCTACGCATTCTGGGGGAAGTTATCTTTTGAGCCTTAGTTTTCCCCTCTGTGAAATAGGTATAATAATACCAGTTATCTTATAAAGATGTTAGGAGGATTACCTGAGTTTATCCAGGTAAGATGCTTAGAATAGAGCTAACCTAAGTAACACCCAGTTATTATATAATTGCTTATTAGGACCCAGTTAGCGATTATTTTTTATTCTGAAGTAGAGGAATATATCAATTTTGGCCACCCAGGGTCTCCTCAAGTGAGCAAATGAGTCAAGTGCCAGTATTAACAGGGCCTACTTGGTTTAATATAGGCTTGGTAAATCTAAAAGCATTTATTTTCTGAATAGCATAGAAAATGCTGATGACCCAGCTGCTCTGTCTGAGGAGCTCACAGTCTCCTTGGGGAAGCAGTGTCTATGGTAAAGAGCTAGCCAAGGTAGCAAGCAGTTCAGTGCCAGCATGCATAGGATGGATGTACCAGAGGGATTTAAAAAGTAGAGAACCATTGTGGTTTGCAGATGTTTTTGAAGTCATAAAGTGAGGCACCTGGAGAGCTAATGAAAAAAAAGGTCTGGTCTCATGTTAGAGTGAAGAGAAAGTGGTAGGGGCTTGTCCTGAGTTAAGTTAAATGAGTTGGCGGAGAGGTTGGATGTAGATGTGTGCCCTTCACTTTTCTATAGACGTTCTTGTTTCTGAGCACACCAGTCGATAGACAGGTGAGTGGCTGGGGCTGTGGGTAGGGAGAAGAGAGTCACGCAATGAAAAAGCTACTGACCAGGTCACTGGTTCTCAAAGTCATAGAAATACAAATTCTCAGGCTCTATCCCACACCTGAAATTTGTGGGTAGGGCCCAGTCATCTATTTTTTTGTAAGCCTTCCAGGCGATTCTGCTGCACATTAAAGTTTAAGCCGCTGGCCTAGATTGTACAAAAGAAGAACGTGAAATAACAGTCGATGATATCAGCTGAAACTCTGTCATGTTCTGTGTGAGTAATAAGTGCTTTACCACATTATGTCATTCAATCCTTATATCATCTCTGAGGGTAGGTACTGTTTTTTGTTTTCAGATAAAGAAATGGAAGCACATTTATTTACTTCTGCAAGGTCACACCTAGTAAATAGCAGAGCTGTAGTGGTCTGACTCTTAATCTCTATGAAACAGCATTTGACTACTTAAGGGCGGAAAGGAAACAAGCAAAAAAATCGATTGAACTAAATCGTTGGGGTGCCTGGTGTGCATATTCATGTGTTGAGTTGGTTGCAGTCAAGGGAATCTTCCAGCCATTCAAGGAACCTCCATGTACATCAACTATGTTCATTTGTTTCTTAGAAAGTAACTTCAAGTGCCGGAAGTTATTGACCTTCAGAAAAAGAAACAAAATTTTAGTATGCTAAGGAAGAAAAATCAGACTCCGGGATCTAAACCGTGTATTTTTTGTGCGCCCTGGAAAGCTTAATTTTCTTGTTGAGGTACTAAATGTTCTGGAGATTGGGATCGCAGATAATGACATGACTGGCTTCACAAAGGTGAAGCCATATTCCGTCTGTTGTCTGAGTTTTCCTAATTGAAGGTTACCTACTGCTGCAGAGAGCTCACTCTCTACATTCGTCACGCTCCACAGCCTCTGAATTTCGCCTCCAGAGTATTTCTTGGTGCTGTGCCTTCCTGTCCTTTCTCACGGCTTCCGCCCCATTGCAGGTTGTCGTTCTTTCACTTTGGTCAGTGGCATCCTGTCCTGACCCTGTCTGCTGACAGTGCCTTTTCTGACACATCGGTCTGATTCTGTCCTTCTTGCTGAGCAGCCCCTGCCAGCACACCTGTGCTAATTAAGCCCATTACATAGATGATCTCAATCTCTACCATAATCCACTGCAGTAATAGGTTAAAGACAAGTTACCTGGCTTAATAGGTTAAAGAAGACAAGTTACCTGGCTTACCCAGCCCAGCTTTTCATCCCTTTACTGGCTGCCCTTCTCTTCGTCAGTGTGAATGAATGGTTCTTGGTAGCTGTATTCTTCTGCTAGGGATGCTGTCACCAAGTATCACAAACTGGGTGCCTCAGAGCAACAGAAATGTATTGTCTCATAGTTCTAGAGGCTAAAGGTCTGAGATCAAGGTCAGCCTGGCCCTGCTGCCCCTGAAACCTGTAAGGAAAAATCCTTCCTTTCCTCTTCCTAGCTTCTGGTGGTTTCCCGGCAGTATCTGGCATTCCTTGTTTTATAGATGCATCACTTCAGTTCCTCATCTTCACAGGACTGTCTTCTCTCTGTGTTTGTTACTGTGTCCAAATTTCCCCCCTTTCTAAGGACACCAGTCATTTTTGATTAGGGCCTAATGGATTCATTTTAACTTGATTATCTCTGTACAGACCCTATTTCCACATAAAATCACATTCTGAAATACCCGGGTTTAGGACTTCATATCTTTTGGGTTTGGGGGAAGAAATTCAACCCCAAACAGTAGTTCTATTCTATAAATGGAAAAAACTTAAATTTATCACGTAGTCCAGAATGGTGTAACCATCACTAATAACGCAGTTACATTTTTGTTTATTATTTTTTTAAAAATCTGTGTTATCAGCTAGGAAATAGGAATCAATTTTCTTACAGTTATTCTCAGAGGAAAACAAGGAAGGGGAAGAAGGCAAAGGAGGGTTGGGAAGGTCTTCCTCTGGCACTTCCTTTGCCACGCTGTGATTGCGTGTCTGGCTGTCCAGGGAGGAGCCTGGGTGGACATGCTGGCTTCTCTTACCTGATAACCAGGTGAGGCTACAGCAGGCGCTTCCTCTGTGTGTGTGAGTAGAACCATTTCTTTGAGGCAGACAGATCCTTGCATCTCGGGGGTCCTTCTGTGGGCCGTGCCCAGCTCCCTGAGCAGTGGACTTTCATTTCCCTTGGGGTCATAGGTTCAAAGATTCATACAGTGTGTGGGAGGTAGGGGAGGGGACGAAAGATGCTGTGAGGGGAGAAGGAAGGAAGTGGCCCAAAGATAACAATACCTAAGGCATCATTTCCTGTAGAAAAAAATGGACAATCAGCCATGATACCAGAGGAAGTGAAAACCAGAATAAACATTGGCAGCTCTCTGCCTTTGGAGTGCTTGTGTGTATACCCAGGTGACATCTTAGCAAGCTGTTTTGAGATAGTTAATTACCCTGAGTAAGAGAGGCCCTGTTGACTGCAAGTGAAGCGTAAATCAGCGTTAATAGAAGGAATGACTCGGGAATCAGCTGCTTATCTTCTGCGTTATTCTCCACTAGAGGGTGACTCAGTGCCCTGGAAAAGTGATGGGGCACAGCCTTCAAGGACAACAGGGAGGGAAGAGATAAGAAAGGACTGTTGTCCCTGTGAATACTGGCACTAGGTTTGGCATAAGAGCTCCTCCTTCTCCATTACTGGAGCCATTTAGAAGGAAAAGTGTGGGCCACGTTCTCAAAAATGTATTTTTTTTTTTTTTTTTGCGGTACGCGGGCCTCTCACTGTTGTGGCCTCTCCCGTTGCGGAGCACAGGCTCGGGATGAGCAGGCCC
This sequence comes from Lipotes vexillifer, assembly GCF_000442215.2. Classification (NCBI taxonomy): domain Eukaryota; kingdom Metazoa; phylum Chordata; class Mammalia; order Artiodactyla; family Lipotidae; genus Lipotes; species Lipotes vexillifer. Next base: position 727,027 of record NW_006793908.1, read on the forward strand.
AGCGGCCATGGCTCACGGGCCCAGCCGCCCCGCGGCATGTGGGATCTTTCCGGACCGGGGCATGAACCCGTGTCCCCTGCATCGGCAGGCGGACTCCCAACCACTGCGCCACCAGGGAAGCCCTCAAAAATGTATTTTACATAGAGGACTTTGCAAAGACTTTGGTCATCTTTGAAGAAAAGAGTTCATTATTAGTCTTTGGTGACTCTCTGTGGCTTACCACCCATTCCTTAATTTAGGTGAAGGATGTATATATGGTGCCTCTAGATGTTTTTATAGCCAGAGGACCCAGCAGTGCCTGTTCCCTCTCCTCCTGTAAGGATCTAAGGGAACAGACGCTCCAGGGACAGTGGCAGCAGGAAGTCAAGGGGTCATATTGTTATAAGCTGGGGTTTTGCCTGACTTTCCAGTGCAGAGCTCTTTGATAACGTGGGCTGGGCATGTGGCTTTGTCTGAAGACAGGTCAGTATATACCTCGGTGCTTACCATTCCTGCCACAAGCAAAGTGTGAGAGTTTCCTTTACTCTCATTATTAGGGCTGCTTCTCAAAAAAGGAGAGTAGGCGAAACAAAGTGAGATTGTGTTTAGTAAGAAAAGGTATGTTCATTTAAGGACTAGAAGATTAAACGCAACAATATGAAGTGATGCAGCTGTGTCTTGGTGTAACACGTATTTGAGGCAGGTCAGAGGGGACAACTCAGACGGCGTGAGTTGGCGTTGAGAAGTTCCAGTTAGAATGGGGCTGGTCTCCAAATGTAGGAGAACTGAGCTTGTGATGGAGGTGAGGTTCTGGTTCTTCTGAACCTTGTTCAGGCTTTAACTATAATCCGGTCTTCAGGTTGAGATTTGGGACTGAGGCAGGATATGTAGAGCTTGGGAAGGGGCCAGGGAAGCATAACAGCAGTGAGGTTTACATATGGGCACTGAGAGGAGAGACGGCAGGAACGTTTATTTAGCTTGGAGAAGTGAAGGCTGGCAGGGGCTCAGGATGGGGACATTAATGGTTTTTAAGTATATGAAGGCATGTTGTGAGACTTGCAGTGAACAGATGTTTTCACTCTTCACTAAAGACAAGACGAAACAAGGAATGGGCTTACCTTTTAGGCTGTGACACTTTAAGTGAGAATTTCGGGAAACCACCTAAATGCAAATGTGGGAACATGAGATTATTTTAATAAAGGAGTCCAGAGCGTTTGCTTCTGGAGAGCTTCTGGAAAGTACAGAAACACACTTGAGCTGAAATCTGATCTGGATGATTTTCTTTGATTTGACCTTGCCTGTTAGACTGCAGACTCAGGACACACCAGCTTCCTTTTCTCCCTTCCTTGTTGGTTATCAATATAACCACACCCTTCTGCATGATAACCTGATATTATGAATATACTAGAAGGAGACTGAGTGGGAGCCCTGGTCTTCAGCTTCTGAAGAAGTGATTTTCTTGGGAGGGGATGAGGCTCACAGGGGAAGAGCTTGGATGTTGGTGCCAGGAGACCTGGTTTCAAATCCTGGCTGCCACTTACTGTGTGTTTTGGGGCAAGTTAGTTAACCTCTTTGAATCTGCTTCCTTACTGATAAGTTGGAGATGATAGCAGTATTCATTTCATAGGTTGTTATGAATATTTAGTGAGACACAGGGCATATGAAGTTACAGTGCCTGGCATGTAAGAAGTACTCAGTAAACGATAGCCATTATTATTACCTTATTCTAGACTTTCAGACCGGGGCTGGGAACGCAGATACAGCTCCATAACACCTTTTGAACCTGCTTATGTGAAGTTTGCCCTTCTGCCTTCATTACAGCTACTGGCATTCCTACAAGGACTCTTCACTTTCTATCACCATGGTTATGAACTGGCCAAGGACTTCAATGACTTCAAGACTCAGTTGACTATCAGCATACAGAACGTGAGTAGGCGAGGGGACAGGCTTCCTTTCCCTTGCTAAGGGAAGGAAAAACAAAATATGGGTCTGGTTGCATACAGATCACTTAAATGGACTGAGATGCAGGTGGGGAGGAGGAGTCTTGCTTGGGTTCAAAGGGAAGTGGGGGTCAGGCGTTTCTAGGGTGCTTGATGGTCCCAGGTTAGAGCATCATCCTCTCCTCTGTTATTTCAAAGCACTATTTATGTTCTCGGAAATGCTGCTGCTGATTATGTTTTAAATCTGTAGCGCCAGAATCAGGATTTCCTTTGGCAGTGGAAGTCCCAGCCCCACCCAGCCTAGCCTCCCTCTGTGCATCTAGCTGCCTGGCCCCATAAAACCATAGAGTGTGTGTGTTCAGGGGATGGGGATGGGGTACACGTGCTCGCCTTGGGCTCAAAGGATGTGCTGTTGTTCAACTCTCAGTGAGGCTGCCAGGAAATCCAAGTAGGTGCGCCTTACTCCCAATCTCCTTTCCCAAATCGTAAGCAGCAGGACCTTTGGGTGCACCGAATCCTGCTGAGGACTCTGGTTAGTGGTCACTGGGGCTCAAACCCCCTTCTTCCCTGTGTGATGGGGCCACTTTAATCTGCATGTTGTCTTTGTCTCTGGATGATCCTGTGTCCAAATAAACCCAAGTATGTCTGTGCGGGTTGGACTGCATGCTTTAAGAAGCCTGAGCTTGCCCCCTCATGGTTCTCTGCAGTGCCTCAGAGAACAGGAATTTGCAGGGTCTTGGATGAGCTGTCACAAAGCATGGCTTCCCTTGGGCTGGGTCCCTCAGAAGGCAGACTCTGAAGTGGAGATTTATACAGAGCAGGTCCCCAGGAGGCAGTGTTGGCAGAAGCACCTGTGACAGAGTGAGGGCAGCAGGCCCTGCCGGAGGAGAAGCTGAGTGGTGATGACTCAGCCGATGCCCTGGGCCCCCTGGAGCTGGAATGGTCCCTTGACCCTCCCCCTTTGGCCCCTGGCTTCGCCTAGTTGCTGGGTGCAGGGTGCCCTGGGGGAGGGGTAACCTTAAGTGAAGCAGCTCCATTTGAGGAGGGAGCCATCAGCAAACAGCTGGAGCAAGAGCATCTCTGTCCTGCAGGGAGGTGGAGGGCATACCCTGCTGTGGACCATCTGAGGAGTCAGAGTGGCCTGGGATGCTTGTTACAAATGCGCATGTCTGGGTTGAGAGGCACTAAGCTTATCTTTCGGGGTGAGAACTGGTCATTTGCATTTCCTGCTGGTTCCCCAGGTGATTTTGATGGTGCCTAGAGTTTGAGAGTCATTCTGACATAGGGCTTTAAGGCCAGAGTATATTTCTTAAAAGGGAACATTTTTGCCTGATTCCTAGATGGCTGAATGTTCCTTACCTGGTTGTAGATCTAAGAATTCTGTAGGTTGATGTTCTGAAGCGCTAGAGATGGGAACAGGGTTTCATTTCCTTGATTTGAATAAAATTCCTTTCATCCTAGACAAGAAATCGCTTTGAAGGCACCAGGTCAGAAGTGGAATCCCTGATGAAGAAGATGAAAGAGAATCCCCTCGAGCACAAGACCATCAGTCCCTACACCATGGAAGGGTACCTCTACGTCCAGGAGAAACGTGAGTGCTGGGTCGGCCAGCAGTGTGGGTGTACTCATGCCTTTTCCCAGGGGTTGGGGGGGGGTGTATCCAGTAGTGCCTGGCCCGGAGTACGAATTTCGATGAAGGAGAGTGATTTTATAGTTAGGTTTCCTAAGGGGAGAGATGCTGCCCACGAGGTGTTTACCTCCCAGTGATGTGCTATGTCTCCTTTGTAACTGGGAATTTCCTTGCAACCTGGAATTCATTGAGGCTCTGCGGTGCCACTTCTCTCCCTGGTGTCACTCTACTCTTGAGGTTCCTGTACCTTCAGTATAGCTTTATATTACCATACCCTTGGTGTAGAGGCCTTGGAAAGGTCTGGCTGGCTGGACCTTATTGTCATATCCTTCGGTAGACTTAATAACTGGTGATTTTTCTTTTCATTTGAGACTTGTTTCAGCAAGGCCCAAACAATCATGACTTAGGCCCTATCTCTCTCCTCCTCAACCCCTGTCATTCCAACACTTAAATTTTATGAAAAGTAGAAACAAAAGCTCACTTCAAGAGCCAGGAAGAAGAGCCATTGACTTGCCCATATGACATCAAGGAAAGAAATGCCAGGTGCTGCTAACCCAGAGTTTACAACGATGACTCAGATTCGTGCACTGGGCTATTGCACTCCCAGACTTAATTCATGAGTGCGGTGTTAGAGCTTAAAGAAAGTGCATTGTTTTTCTTTAACGGGTAGCTCTTCTTGTAGTCTCACACCTGTGCTTTCTGGCTGGGCACTGTTGATTTAGGATTAGTTAAATATCTTCACTCTTATCTGCTTCCTAATGGAACAAAACACTCAGTTTCAGTGATTGTTCTATTTAGTGATTACTCAAAAATTTCCTTGGACTTAAAGTTGTTCCCTGGTGACAAAGGTGTAGTAATGGGGTTGGAGGTTGGATCATCAGTTGTGATGAGAGTTTGATGTCCCTTATTCTTGCAGGTATGAGCTTGTTAAGGCTTGTAAAAAACAGAAGCTACTTTAGTTGTGTGTTATACCTGAATATATGGTCATATCTTCTTTGCCCAATGAGAAGACCACCCCCAAAAGTTTTAAGTCAACTTGAAAATAAAAATTTTTAGGACTATAAAAATATAGTTCAGTGTCCACTTATAATACTTAATTTATTAATATTGGTCACTTACGTGTAAAGTCAGTATAAGCACTCACATGACATTGTACAATTTTATTCAAACACTTCTTGTGTTTTTTCAACATTAATGTCTTGATTATCATTAGAACCATATTTTGATTCTCCAGCACAGTGGTCCAGAGCATATCATTAGAATACAGCTTTTTTTTTTTAATTTGGAAGTTTTGGTAACTTATTATTTTGAAGTACTTTCAAACTTACAGAAAGTTGCAAGAATACTATAAAGAATGACCATATGACCTTTACCCAGATTCATGAATTTTTACCATTTTTCCGGTTAGATCATCCTTTCTCTCTCTCTATGGGTGTGTGTGCGTATCACAGTCACACACACACACACACACACACACACACACACACACACACACACTATAATTTTTCTGAACCATTTGAGAACAGGTTGCATATACCATGCTTCTTGACTTCAGTGTGTATTTTCTCAAAACATTCGTTTATGTAACCACAGTTACATATCCAGGAAATTTAACATTGATAAGATATTTCATCTAAACAATATTTCATATTCCCATTTTGTCAGTTGTCCCAGTGATGCCCTTATAGAGCATTTTGTTTTCCTCCATTACAGAAGCTTGTACAGCATTTAGTTGTCATTTGGCGACTTTAATCTCCTTTACCCTAGAACAGTTCCTCTGATGACATTGACGTTTTTGAAGAATATCGGCCAGTTCTTGTATAGAATTTTGTTCATTGTGGGTGTGTCTGATGTTTCCTCATGATTAGATTCAGGTCATGCATCCCTGGTCAAATCCTACGTAAGTAATGCTGTGTTTTTCCCGGGTACCATATCCAGAGCAAAGGATGTTCCTCTGCCCTCTGTGGTCTTGTTGATTTTGATCACCCAGTCAAGGTACTTTCTGCTTTCCCCACTGTGCTGTCACTATGTTTCCCTTGTAACTGATAAGAGGTCTGTGGGGCGGACACCTTAAGACTGTGCCCTTCCCTCATCAGACTTAGCCTCCCATGGAGTTAGCATCCATTGACAATCCTGGCCTGGACTGTCCTTTACTGTGATGGTTGCAAAGTGGTGATTTTGCAGCTCTGCCACTCCCTCCACATTTATTAGTTGCCTTTCGGTGTGCTATAAGGAAGCGTCCTCCCCCTTTCTACCTCCCTCCTTCTCTCCTTTCATTCCTCCCTCCCTCCCTCCCTCCCTCCCTTCCTTCCTTTCTTTCTCCCTTTCTCTCTCTCTCTCTCTCTCTCTCTCTCTCTCTCTCTTTCTCTTTCTTTCTTTCATCTGTCTATCCATCCGTCTTTCTACTGTCAGTATGGACTTTTGAGTTCCCATTTTGTTCATTAAGCTAAATCCATTACTGTCCTTGTTTATTATGATGCTCAAAGTGTCCAAGATACAGCACTTTTGAAATCTTTGAGTTGTGCTGTCACTGGAATTTATTCTCTAAGCCACAGAAACACAGTTGAATGGTTGGTGTTTTCATTTGTCCTTGATGCTCCAGTGTAGACACTCTGTTGCTTTTTAAGTATACTAAGTGACATCCAACACTTGCAATGGGCATTCATACCCTGAAAAATAATTATTAAGTGTCTGCTAAATCTGTTTTCATGTTATCATTATTGTTTTTTAATCATATCTGCTATGTGATCTCTATAAGCATGCAGAACTCGTATTGATTGAGGTCCTTGCAGGCTAATAATGCCAATCATGCCTTCTTTCTCTAACAGTACTTTGTTGTTTGAAATAAGGTAATTGGCCAGGCACCTGAAAAAATCAGATACTGTCACAATTCGTCTGTAGGGCATCTGCCTCTTTCCTGAGGGATAATTTTGAGGGACAAAATCCTTAGATTACATTTGAGCATTTACAGTTACTTCTGTTCCACATGTCTGGTGTCTCTGGGTTTTCGTTGTCTGCTTTTCAGATCTTCTTGAGTTCTGCTAAAGTAAAAATTAGGGGTTTGGAAGTAGGTCAGAACCCCTGTACGTGTGTGCACGTGGTCGCAGAACAGCTGTGTGGGAAGCATGAAGCCATCACACCAGATGGGAACAGTGACAAGCGCTTTGAGGAGCTCTTCTGTGTTCCTTCTCAGTCATCTTACTCCTGTCAGGGGAGAGAAAGGAAACTTCAGATGGAGATTGATAATATGGGAAAGTGAATTAATTTCCCCAGGGAACCTCTGCTTCCCTTATATTTTAAGACCCATCGGATGCAGCATTTAGTGGCAAACAGTCTTCCTTGGTCCTTGGGGAAAGCCCTGGGTCGGTTCCATTTCCAGCTTGTGGAATCATATTTCTGCCTGTTCACGTCTAGCTGGTGTGGAGAGTATATCGCCCCTAGAAACAGTTTAAGGATAGGTGAGCATTGTGAGTTACTGGTTGTGTGTTTTTCCAGCATGCAGTGGACGTGTAGAGATGTTTTATGGGGAATATTACCTTGCAGGTCATTTTGGAACTTCCTGGGTGAAGCACTACTGTACATATCAGCGGGATTCCAAACAAATCACCATGGTACCATTTGACCAAAAGTCAGGAGGAAAGGGGGTGAGTTCATTTTTAAATTTCATGCTTGATTTGCTTGCTTAACATATGATGAGTATAATGCATGTTTGAAGTAACACCTCCAATTTACACTGTAATTTTCTTAATTTTTATACAGTAGTTCCAGGAGGCATGGCACCTGAAAAAGTAAATAAAACAAGATGATTATTTTGAGCACTAAGTTACATTGGCAGCTGCAATTAAGAAAGCTTTTTGTATTTCACACATATACAGTGTTAAGTGTGTATAATGTGTTTAGATGCTAGAAATTCTTGGATGACCTCATCCTGTGAAACTGATTCTTGTCACTCTCACCCAGTACCCAGAGGGCTGCCAGTTGGCAGTTTAGATGTCCCAATTATCTGTTGCTGTGTAACAGGTCACCCAAAAAATGTAACGACTTTGAAAACAACACCAGTCATTTTAGCATTTCCTACAGTTTCTGTGGGTAAGGTCTTTGCGGAGCATTTGGATAGATGGTTTGGGCTAAGGGTTTCTTATGCTGTTTCAATCAGATAGTGACTGGACCTGGATCATAAGGGTGTGAAGCAGCTCTGGGCTGGTCAGATATAGCTCTCTTCCTTTCTCCTGACCTCCTCTCCCATTCTCTTCCTTCTTTTCCTCTTGCTCTGTATAGTCTCAGGGCCTGTCCTCTGGCCTCTCTACGTGGGCTGTTTTGGGTTTCCTCACAGCATGGCAGCCTCAGGGCAGCTAAAGGATTCAAGAGTGAATATTCCAGCAACAAAAGCAGACCCTGCAAAACATTTTAATGACCGAGGCTTAGAAGTCATATTGCCTTAGGTTGGCCCCATGTGTTGGTTGAAACAGTCATAAAAGCCCACCCAATTTCAGTGTGAGAGGACATAGGCCCTGCCTCTTGATGAAAGGAGTATCAAAGTCACATTGCGTTGAAGAGCATGTGGGATGGAAGATATTCTTGTGGCCGTCCTTGGAGGAGATAGTCAGGCTGCATCTGCGGGGTCCCCACTGCTGGGAGCTCCTTGCTGTGCCCCAGTGGTTCTCCTTTCCTCTGGGAGCACTCTGTCTGTCTGCATTTTCTTTTTAGGTGATCTGTCTTTTCTCTCTGGCTCCTCATAATATCTTCTTTTTTTTTTTCTTTTGATATTCTACATTTCATTATGATAGTCCTTTCTGTGAATTTTTTTCTTTTTTTCCCCAATCTGTTGTGCTTAGGCATTTTGGCCTTTCTGGATTTGAGGATTGGTGTCTTTCAGTAACTTTGGAAAATTCTCACCAATTATCATGTTATTTTTGCCCACCTCCCCATTCTTTCTATTATTTAGTATCTCCTTCTGGAGATATTTAAATATTTTTTAACAAAAATATTTATATGTTTCATTTCTTTGAATCTCTGGACTCCGCCCTGGATAATTTCTTTTGTTCTATCTTTAGTTTAAGTAATTTTTTGGCTGTGTCTAATCTGTTGATAAAGTAGTCCTCTGTAAGTATTCCAACCCTGGCCCTCTTCTCTGTGGCAAATTTTTGTGCATCCTGTTGGGTTTGCATATGTGCGGGCATTACAGTGTAGAGGCTAAGAGCACTGGCCCTGAGGTTGGACTGCCCGGGTCAGTGATGTGACGCTGTTGTCATTACTGTTAGCTACTCCCCCGTGCTGTCCCCTTGCTCTCTGCCATTTCCAGCTTTTCTTCCTGGCTTTCTTTCTCTTAGACCACAATGCAGGAGTTGATCAGCATCTCTGTCCTTCCCTGTATCAAGGCAAAAAAAGCCAAGGCTCTTTTTTTTTTTTTTTTTTTGTGGTACGTGGGCCTCTTACTGTTGTGGCCTCTTCCGTTGTGGAGCACAGGCTCCGGACGCGCAGGCTCAGCGGCCATGGCTCACGGGCCCAGCCGCTCCGCGGCATGTGGGATCTTCCCAGACCGGGGCATGAACCTGCGTCTCCTGCATCGGCAGGCGGACTCTCAACCACTGCGCCACCAGGGAAGCCCTAGCCAAGGCTCTTTTAATGTGTCTTGTTAGCGGTAGAGTTGACTTATAAATAATCTCAGGAAAGCAGATATGTGAAAATATCAAAGCATAGAGAAATTACACAGTTAGGAGTATTAAAAATCTGTTAATAGGAGTTCCTTATTATTCATGAAATGGAAATAGAGTTAGATCTGCCTTTCTTGGGTCAAGTCATAGTCCTTTTCTAACTCCTAGTCCTTCTAGAAATCAGATTCACTGAGTCATTCTCTCACACAGTCTTTATTTTGGGACCATTTATCTTGTGCTTTCCTAAACCTGGAGTGAAGAGCTCTCTTGTATTTTCTCTACTCCTTTCTTACCACGCTTGAAAGTGAGGGGCAGAGACGAATTATGGTGTGTGTTTGGGACTCCTTAGACTTTAGTGGGATAATAGGAAACGCCTCACTGAGTTGTTAGGAGGCTTATATGCATTAGTGTACATAAACTTCTTGGGACTGAGCCTGACACATAATAGAGGCTGCCATATTAGGAGCTTGATATTATATGAAATAATTTTTCAAGTAATAATTACTTATATTTAGATTTTGTTTTATATTTTTCTAAAATATTGTCCTTTATCATCCTGTTTTATCCATTTTTCCTACTTTACAAAAGAGGAAATTGTGGGTCGGAGAGAGAGAATGATTTCTAAGGATGTATGTTGAAAGAGTTACTTTGAACCAGTGCTCAAACCCTGATTCTGGAGCCTACATCTCCTGATTCTGAGGCTCATCATCATAGTAAAAGAGAATAATACTGTATATGTGTAAAATAATAGTTTCCCATGACGCCACTCTGTTTCCTCATCCTCAGGGTGAGGAAATGTGAAGACTGGCTGTCCAGAGGTGATGTCTTCTCAATTTATACAGGAGAATCATGTGATGTCGTTGTATGTGTGCTTGTACAAAGCTCTCCTAGGACTGGCGGCAGACTTAACGTAGGATATAGGGTGTTTTCTTTTCCTAACACGCTCTTTCTCCACCCTGTCTCTCCTTCCCTGTCCCTTTCATTTGGATTATTTTCCTTTGAAAGTACCTGCTTTTCTCTTAGCTTCAGTCCAGGAGATGGGAGCGGATTTTCTGCATCCTCTTGGAGACAAGGCCTGTGTGTGGTGAAAGACAGTTCCCCGTGTTCTATCCTGTGAGATGAGGGTGCTCTCTGTGGGAGTCCTGGAGCAGCCCAGAGCTGACCCCGTCCCTTTCCTGGCTTGAAACCCTTCATATGTTCCCACTGCTCACAGTACACAGACCACAGTCTGCATGATCTGGTCCCTGTTTCCCTCAAGCCCTTTCTCAACCCAGTTTCCCTCTTGCACGGGGATTCCAGACACACTGGCTTCCCTTCAGTTCCTCCAGGGCTCCATGGACCCCCACCACTGGGCCTTTCCACCTGCTGTTCTCCACCCTTGATCTGGGTTCCTGGTTTTATCTCCTGTGGATCCTTCAGGTCTCAGCCCAAGAAAGCCTTTGCCGACCTTCCTGCCGAGGTCACATCCCTTTAATGTAGGCGTTTGTAGCACAGCATGCCTCTTTTTTTTTTTTTTTACATCTTTATTGGAGTGTAATTGCTTTACAATGGTGTGTTAGTTTCTGCTTTATAACAAAGTGAATCAGCTATACATATACATATATCCCCATATCTCTTCCCTCTTGCATCTCCCTCCTTCCCGTCCTCCCTATCCCACCCCTCTAGGTGGTCACAAAGCCCTGAGCTGATTTCCCTGTGCTATGCGGCTGCTTCCCATGCCTCTTTTATTGTAGTGTTTGTTACGGTTGTAACTCTTCATTTATTTGTTTAAGTGATTGTTATCTCCATCCCCTGCTTTTTTAACCACGAGTACTTGAACAGATCATCTTTATAGATTTTTCCTGATATGGAATGGTCGTCTTGGGAACAGCGTCTTATCTTCTTCTTATTTCTGCTTATATTTGACAATCTTTTATAGTTCCCCTGTTTTCTCCTATTTCTCAGGGACACCTCGCCCTAAGCTTTCAAAGTGAGAGGTAGTCCAACGCCATTAAATCAGAAATAGAGTTAGACATTAACATGGTTGACTTATAAATAACCATGTTTGGGCATTTCCATTCATACATTTACGTGTTGCAGAAGGAGCAATTCTCAATCTGAGAAATTAATCTTAGCCATTCAGTAAAAGACAATAGATGTAAGACTTGTGAATATAAACTGTCTTTTCCTAGGTCTTCTGTGTTTTGTGTGCTATTCTGATATTAGTGGGTGGTTAAGTTTTACTGTATGCAGTCACATTTCCTATTATTCAACAAACTAGGCAAGTTTGCTAATTTCCCCCCTAGTTTAGGAAAAAAGATTGGCAGATATAGGAGAAAAAGGAACCCTAAAAAATTCCTACGTGACAGGAAGAGAAGAAATCAGGGGCAGAAACCTCTGTGTTTTTAGACAATAAATTAGTCTTGTGTGATAAAACTGTTGCATTCCATTTGTACAATGGAATACTACCCAGCAATAAAAAGAAATAAGCTCTTTTTTTGTACCATGGATTTTAAAAATTGCCTTTATTGTTTTAATGTTTAATTTTTATTTTTTTATTGACGCATAGTTGATTTACCTAAGTTTCAGGTGTAAAACATAGTGATGCACAATTTTTAAAAGTTATACTCCATTTATAGTTATTATAAAATATTGGCTATGTTCCCTGTGCTGTACAATATATCCTTGTAGTTTATTTATTTTATACATAGTAGTTTCTACCTCTTAATCCCTTTCCCTATCTTGCCCCTCCCTCCTTCCCTATCCCCACTGATAACCACTAGTTTGTTTTCTGTGTCCGTGAGTCTATTTCTTTTTTGTTCTATTCACATTTGTTTTATTTTTTAGATTCTACAGTGATATTATACAGTATTTGTTTTTCTCTGTCTGACTTATTTCACTAAGCACAATACCCTCCAAGTCCATCCATATTGTTGCAAATGGCAAAGTTTCTTTTTTAATGGCTGAGTAGCATTCCTGTGTGTGTGTGTGTGTGTGTGTGTGTGTGTGTGTGTGTATGTGTATGTGTATACACCAATAATTTTTTTTTTAACATCTTTTTTGGAGTATAATTGCTTTACAATGGTGTGTTAGTTTCTGCTATATAACAGAGTGAATCAGTTATACATATACCTATATCCCCATATCCCCTCCCTCTTGTGTCTTCTTCCCACCCTCCCTGTCCCACCCCTCTAGGTGGTCACAAAGCACTGAGCTGATCTCCCTGTGCTGTGCGGCTGCTTCCCTCTAGCTATCTATTTTACATTTGGTAGTGTACATATGTCCATGCCCCTCTCTCACTTTGTCCCAGCTTACCCTTCCCCCTCCCCGTGTCCTCAAGTCCATTCTCTACGTGTGTCTTTATTCCTATCCTGCCCCTAGGTTCTTAAGAACCTTTTTTTTTTTTTTAGATTGCATATATATGTGTTAACATACGGTATTTGTTTTTCTCTTTCTGACTTACTTCACTCTGTATGACACACTCTAGGTCCATCCACCTCCCTACACATAACTCAATTTCATTCCTTTTTATGGCTAATATTCCATTGTATATATGTGCCACATCTTCTTTATCCATTCATCTGTCGATGGACACTTAGGTTGCTTCCATGTCCTGGCTATTGTAAATAGTGCTGCAGTGAACATTGTACATCACTACTTCTTTATCCATTCATCTGTTGATGGGCGCTTAGCTTGCTTTCATATATTGGCAATTGTATATAATGCTATGAACATTGCGGTTCATATATCTTTTTGAATTAATGTTTCGTTTTCTTTGGATATATACTTAGGGGTGTAATTGCTGGATCATATGATAGTTCTATTTTTAGTTTTTTGAGGAACCTCCATACAGTTTTATGCAGTGGCTGCACCAATTTACATTCCCACCAACAGTGTACAAGGGTTCCCTTTTCTCTACATCCTCACTAACATTTGTTATTTGTGGTCTTTTTGATGATAGCCATTCTGACAGGAGTGGGGTGATATCTCATTGTGGTTTTGATTTGTGTTTCTCTGATGCTGAGTGATGCTGAGCGTCTTTTCACGTGCCTGTTGGCCATCTGCGTTTCCTCTTTGGAAAAATGTCTATTCAGGTCTTCTGCCCATTTTTTAATTGGGGTGTTTGCTTTTTTGTTGTTGAGTTGCATGAGCTGTTTTTATATTTTGGATATTAACCCCTTATTGATCGTATCATTTGCAAAAAGAAATCAACTTGATTTGTACAACATGAGTGAATCGCAAACGAATTATGCTGAGTGAAAAAAGTCAGACGTAAAAGAGCATTCCATTTGTATAAAGTTACAGAATATGCAAACTAATTTGTGATGACAGAGAACAGATTCAGTGTTTGCCTGGGAATGGACTGGGTGGAGGGATGATAGATTACAAAGGGACTTACCAGGAACCTTTTGGGGCTGATGGAAATGTTCACTACCTTGATTGTGGTGATGATTTCACAGATGTATACAGATGTCAAGACTCATAAGTTGTATGTTGGACATGTGCAATATATTATACATTTAAAAATTATACTTCAATAAAGCTGTTAAAACATATTTATTGCACACCTACTCTGTTCCAGGGCCTGTTTGGTCTCTGGTGACACAAGGGTAAGCAAAAACAGACACAGTACAGTATGCCCTCAAGGAGCTTAGAGCCTAATGAGGAAAGAGACATTATTTGAATCATCACTTACAGCAACAGCAAATCTTACCTGTGATCAGTGCTGTGAGGGAAGGAGGGGTACATGGTGCTATATGAACATGTCTGGGGGTGTTTGACCCGGTCCAGAAATGTTTCCCTGAGAAGTGACCATTGAACCAAGGTCATAGAAATCCAGAGTTGGAAGGAGACCTCAAGGTAATCTTGTTTCAACTCTTATCAAACCTATAAATTAAACCTATTTAAGCCAATATCAACAAGAATTTAACCTAGCATGGGTTGATGCTGTACCATCATGATCTATTAGTACTCAAGACATTGGGTTCTAAGTATTAAACATGGCTTACAGATTTTATTTGCATGAGGCTGTGGTCTGAGAAGGTTTATGACCAACCTTCCACCTCCTGTGGTCCTGAACACTCACGTTTGAGAAGATGAAATGATCGATTCTGTTTATGTGCCACGTTTGTCCTGGAGAGGAGCATGGCCCGAGTTCTGGCCTCATCTTGATAGTCTGTGTGTTCCCAACAGGGAGAAGATGAATCAGTCACCCTCAAATCCTGCACACGGCGGAAAACAGACTCTATTGAGAAGCGGTTTTGCTTTGACGTGGAAGCAGTAGACAGGTGAGTAGTTGTCACACTTTTTCTCAGGAACAAACATTGCCGAATTTGGATTTCTTTTCCATTCATTCAAAACTTTCTGTTTTTTTCCCCCTCTTTCCCCTCCCCAAATAGGCCTCAGGCCAGTTACTGATTTGCAAGAATCAGTATAGCCTCCCCATTCTATGGATTCAGCCCTGAGCCCCTGGTTGGTTGGTTTAATGTCAGGGCTTCCCTTCTTGGGAATGTGTGTTATGTCTCAGGAAGATGAATATATGTTTAAAGAAAACTGTTTAGCATGACTGTTTCAGCTGTTTAAGACTTTTTACTTAAAAATTTTTATGTAATGATTCAAAAGGAGTTATAGGTAAAGGGAAAAGTGGAAGAAGTTCTATCAATTAAAGAAAAAGCTTTTTTTTTTTCGGTACGCGGGCCTCTCACTGCTGTGGCCTCTCCCATTGCGGAGCAATAGGCTCTGGACGCGCAGGCTCAGCAGCCATGGCTCACGGGCCCAGCCGCTCCGCGGCATGTGGGATCTTCCCGGACCGGGGCACGACCCCGCGCCCCCTGCATCGGCAGGCGGACTCTCAACCACTGCGCCCCCAGGGAAGCTCTGCTTTTCATTTTTCTTTTTTTTTTTTTGCGGTACGTGGGCCTCTCACTGCTGTGGCCTCTCCCATTGCGGAGCAATAGGCTCTGGACGCGCAGGCTCAGCGGCCATGGCTCACGGGCCCAGCCGCTCCGCGGCATGTGGGATCTTCCCGGACCGGGGCACGACCCCGCGCCCCCTGCATCGGCAGGCGGACTCTCAACCACTGCGCCCCCAGGGAAGCTCTGCTTTTCATTTTTCTTTTTTTTTTTTTGCGGTACGTGGGCCTCTCACTGCTGTGGCCTCTCCCATTGCGGAGCAATAGGCTCTGGACGCGCAGGCTCAGCGGCCATGGCTCACGGGCCCAGCCGCTCCGCGGCATGTGGGATCTTCCCGGACCGGGGCACGAACCCGTGTCCCCTGCATCGGCAGGCGGACTCTCAACCACTGCGCCACCAGGGAAGCCCAGAAAAAGCTTTTATGAGAGAGTAGCATTGACATGTAGACACTACCAAATGTAAAATAGCTAGCTAGTGGGAAGCAGCCGCATAGCACAGGGAGATCAGCTCGGTGCTTTGTGACCACCTAGAGGGGTGGGATAGGGAGGGTGCGAGGGAGGGAGGGAGACGCAAGAGGGAGGGCATATGGGGATATATGTATACATATAGCTGATTCACTTTGTTATACAGCAGAAACTAACACAACACTGTAAAGCAATTATACTCCAATAAAGATGTTCAAAAAAGTTTTTTTTTAGTTACAGTATTTCGCCTACCACTGTGTGTGTGCATCCAGGAAAGAAAGCAAACCGCTTTCGACAGCAGTCTTAGGAGAGGGAGCTCTGTGTTGTATTCCTCAAGATTTACAGTCTCATTAAGTTGTACCATTTCATGGTGTTAAGCTAGTTTGACAGCATTCCAGTTCTTTGAGACACTTTACTTGGCAACAGGTTAATTCTTTGAATGAAAGCCACGAGTTAAGCTTATTTGAGCTGTCTATTCAAGATCATCAGTGCTAGCACAAAGATCCTTAAATCTCATCATGATTGTCCTATAATGCTGTTAATTTATCCCCTTTATTTTTTATTTTTTTTTTAAAAAGCTACACCACTTTGTCAAGCCAGTATCTACCCTCTCTGGGACGTTTACCTGTGGCCACTTTATGGCAGCTCTAGAGGATCTGGAGCGTGAATACCACCTGGCGTGGGCTGCACCATGTGCTGCCAGGTTTGAAATGCCTTCTTGAGGCATGGTGTGTCCCTGTGTTGTGGCCCCTGAGGCTGCTAGAGCGCCCGTGGAGAGAGCATGCCTGTTTAGCCTAAATCAGACGTTCATGGAAACTAACCGTGTCTGATTAGCAGTCTAGTTATTACAGCTTTGGCTCTCAAGTCAGGCAACCCGGATCTAAATTTTAACTTTGCTGCTTAGTAGCCATGTGACTTCGGGCAAGTCACTTAATCTTGCAGGGCCTTGATTTCATTTTCTGGAAAATGAAGATGGTTCTAGTACCTGGTTCCTAGCATTGTCAGGATTCAAGAAGAGAAGGCATATAAACACTTGGCAGAGTGGCAAATACTAAAAGCCCAACAGTTAGCCTTTATTATTTGTTAATTAGCATGTCCTGCATGTTTACCTGACTTGATATTTCAAGAGCTAGACTCTAAATGCAGAGCAGTCAGTATCATTTGTAAAGAAAAGAGAGTACCCCAATCATTCACCATGTGTGGGTTGTGAGAGGGGAAGGGAGTGGAGAAGGGCTGTATGGTGGGGTAGGTGGAATTGGGGTAGCAAAGGGGGATTGCAAAAAGTGTGCCTCAAACTAAGATTATGCTTGACTTTAAACAGATCCTGAGTCAGGATGCTTTAAGCCCTTGTAGGCATCTCCTCTATTCTAAGCATGGCATTTACTGGAGTTCATATTGTTGGAATCCATGAAAGATGGATTAGCAGATGTGTTTGTGTGGAAATGGAGCCAGTCGTTTGATGCTGGTCAGCTGAATAGTTCCCAGAGATGATCGCGTGTTTTCAGGGCTACCTGGGTGAGGGCAGTGCCCTGCATTGCAGCTCTTATTAGATTTGGAAATGAGGTCAATGATTCTTTCTGAAGCTGAATTGTTTTCTTCTTCAGAAGTCTCCCAGAAGTTGCCGAGAGTTGCTTTTTAGGCAATTAAAACTCACCATGGTTCCTCCATCTCATTTCCACCCTTACCAACACTTCCTACCACCTTCCCCCTGTATTATGCCCAGAAAAGCTTTGCATGTTCCAATTATAAGCTGAGAGTAAATGTGTCACATTCAGCATACTGAGTGGGTTTGGGAAGTCGATTTCTTCTAGGTCATCATCTTTGGTTCCCTTGGCATGAAGTGGAGGGGCTACAGTTGTGGTGCAGAAAGAGCCTGCTAAATCTCCTCTTAATAAGCAGGAGGGGAGTAGATAGTACTGTTGTATTATTTGTGGTTTTGATGTTCTGTGTATTGTGATGCTTTCTGCCTGGGGAGAGCCTGCCCCCTTAGGGGCCGACCAGTTCTTAGAGTCAGCCGAGGGCTCAGCGTGGTGAGCGCCATTGATGTGTGGACTTCCGGTCCAGAGCCACAGCACCTCTACTGGCTCCAACAGCCCAGGAGGCAATATTCCTCTACCAGACACCTAGGGACCACTCCCACAGCCTATTAGCACCTGTGAAATTATTCAAACCAGCCACTCCTAAACGGTTTACCTATCCCTGCCTTGCCTTTGCTGCAGAAACTCTTAACAAAGGTCGTGGTCTAGGCTCTCCCCTCCGACCACTTCTGCCTCCAGGATGGTGCTGGTGCTTTCCCATGTGGCCCTGTGTGGTGAGCCAGGTGTCCTCTTTCTAACACCTGTGAATATAAGAAACTTGGTTTGCCTGAGCCCCTTCTGTGTCTCCTTTTGTGGTCACACCTGACTGGCCATCACCCGAAATAACACAGAACATCAATGAAACCCCTTCTCTCCATTTTCTATATAGGTTGTTGTCCTTGGTCTCAAAGATTAGGTTACTGCTGGCAGTATTTTCTTTAGTGTCTTTCTGCATTTTCCCCCCACATCCAGGAAGGGACTGAGGTGAGAGGGAAAAGGCATTTCCACACACTCAGGGGAGGCATTCCTGGGAACTCTGCCTGGAGTCCTGTTCTCTGGAAAACTTCTACACCTTGCTTTTTCACTAGAGTACTTTAGTAAAGAGGGGATGTGCTGCTAGCTGTCGTACTGTCTTTTCAACCTTCCACAGACTTCTCAGCTTCTGCCTGCTGAGCTGGATAGGCAGAGGGGCAAAATGCAAAGTTTAGCACCTAAGAAATGTGAAAGTAGAAGAGGGAATGGTTATATTTAATAGCATGAGGTTTTAGACTGTTCCCAGAGTATGTTAACTGTAGCATGGATGAGCATTATGTAGCATCTATTAATGTTTTATTCTATCAAAATATTAATACATGCTAAAGTGTGGATTATTTGACTTAGAATATGTGATGATGTGTGGTTTTAAGGTTGAACACCTTTATCCTTCAGGCTCAGTGATGTTTCACGTTGCTCTGTAGCAGAAGCTGTAGCCTTTAGGAAGTGATGTTCTAGGAGGTCGGGGTTGCAAGCCGATGACATCAGTGTCTCTCACTGTGTGGTGAGAACCACTCACTCTCAGCATCCACAGGGGTGCTTGTTAGAACTACAGCTATAGGCCCCAGACCTATATAATCTGACTTTCTGCAAGAGAGACCCTGAAATCCACTTTTTGAATAAGCTCTTCTGTTATCCTCTATTCTTAGTCAGAACTGGTACATTAAACAGCAGGCATATCGCAGTACAGTTTTCTCAGAGCACATGACAGCATTTTCATTATTAGAAACATAACAAGCAACAGTGAAACAAAACAAAAATAAAAAACCCTCAGACTTCTTTACTAAGGAGCTTAATTCTTAGCCTTGTGGAGGAGGATATAGCTAGTAGTAAAGGTGATCGCCAGCCTCTGTTACAGGTTACCAGGGGAAAAGCAACAACGGTAACCACAGTAAAACCCACTTTTTTAGTTAACTATGGAGGTGGGGTGAGGGGACCAGCAGTAAGGGAGCACTTTCTGGAAGCTGAACACTGTTCATGTATTTCATGTAATTCACATGTAATCCTCACTACAGCCCAGGGTGGCTTGTGCTCCAAGTATCTCATGGTACTGAGGAGGAATCTACAGTTTAGAGGGTGAGTCTTACCCAAGTTTCAGGGGGGATTTGAACTGAGGGTCGTAGGACCTCACTGTAGGGCACTTTGCTGCCTCAAAACTCAGGGTTTTTAGAAACATTTCGAGTGATAAGCCCAGTGCTATCTGTACTTGGATTTCAGGGCCACCCACTGACAGTCACCTTGCTGACTATGAAATCTGAGGAGGGCTTTCTCACTCTAATCATTGGCATTTGGTGCGTAAACTAATGGTGGGTGAACTAAAGCAGCACACTTGCTTCTGTTCCCATATTTCCTGCCCTGTACCCTTCAGAGAGCCCTTGCGTGACTAACAGTTTAAAGAGGCACTGCAGGGCTTCCCTGGTGGCGCAGTGGTTGAGAGTATGCCTGCTGATGCAGGGGACACGGGTTCGTGCCCCGGTCCGGGAACATCCCACATGCCGCGGAGCGGCTGGGCCCATGAGCCATGGCCACTGAGCCTGCGCGTCCGGAGTCTGTGCTCCGCAAGCGGAGAGGCCACAACAGTGAGAGGCTCGCGTACTGCAAAAAAAAAAAAAAAAAAGAGGCACTGCAGAGAGAGCACAGGCCAAGCACAGGGCCCATAGTTCCATAAATGCTATGTATTTTTTGTACGCCTCTTCTTTTACCTTTTATTCTTAAGGTGACACTCATTTCTGTTTATCTCAGGAGACTAGCATAAGTAAGAAATCAAAACAATAGTGCCATTTATCAGTTGATTGTTTTCATTGTATCCCAACGCCATCAATTTGTTAATCCTCAAATCCTGCTGGAAAGGGGTTAATCCCTGACATTTCCGTCCTCTAGGAAGAACTGTTGTGACTCTGACCCATGAATGAGCTAGAAATCAAATTAAGGGTTAATCCAGAGCTTAGGGATTTAGATTTATAGTTCTTGAACTTCTTGTGTCAAAGATCCTCTTTAATACCGTGAATACATTTCAGAACGTTACTTTTAATTCTTACATCTAAGTTCTCTTACAACTTTGACAACACAAAACTAGACCTGTACTCCCTTCTCTGTATCGTCCATCCTTCCATATGGACTTCCACATAATTATATAACTCTACGTAATTACATCTCATCTATCCCTTTTCTCTAGGGTCTGCCTTTTTTTTTTTTCCTTTTTCACAGTACTAGTTTTGGGGGAAGGTTCAGACCTAAGAAGATGCTTGAAGACCCCTGGACTTTTCTGAGCAAATGTTGCACAGGCTCATATTAGCTCTTCATGCCTTTGGCTTTCTTTGAAGAGAATTTTATTGTTTGCAACATTGAAAAGTGAAAGTTAGTAGAAATTCTTGTGACTTCAGTTCCAAACTGAAAAATTGCTTAGACCGAGGTATCATGTCCATCAAATCCATGTGATGCTTCTTTGAATTTCCCTTCTGGTTTTGTTTTTCAATTCATTTTCAGGACTCTAGCATTTAGAATATTACGTGGCTTTAAATGAACATGTGTGGGTTGTAGTAGTTGTGGGTGTTGCTACAGCATTCTCCAAAGAAGAATATTTTCTTATTTTCCTAGAAGATATTTGTTATGGCTTGAGTCGTGTACCTCCCAAATTCATACGTGGAAATTCTAATCTTCACTATCTGACAACGAAAATTATTTGGAGATAGGGTCTTGGCAGAGGTGGTTAAGTTAGAATGAGGTGATTAGGGTGGGCCCTAATCTAGTATGACTAGTGTCCTTATAAAATGGGGTAATTTAGACACAGAGCCAGACAGGTACACAGGGAGAATGCCATGTGACCATGAAGGCAGAGATCAGGGTGATGTGTCTTCAAGCCAAAGAATGCCAGAGATTGCTAGCAGACGACCAGAAGCTAGGAGAAAGGGATGGAAAAGATTCTCCTTTCCATACTTCAGAAGGAACCCATCTGCTGACGCCTTGTGCTCGAACTTCTAGCTCGAGACCTGTGAGATAATAAACTTCTGTTGTTTATGCCACTCGGTTTGTGGGTCTTTCTACAGCAGCCCTAGCAAACCAATATGGTATTGAATAAGAGGGCCTTTCTCACTGAAACAGCCATAAAAGGGGCCCCCGACAGCCTTTTAGATGGATGGCCCAACACACACTCCTTAAACAATCCAATTGACAAGGAGCCCCACTTCACAAAGCATCCCTTTCACGTAAATTATCTTCCGTATTCTGGATACTCTTTACGGCAGCCTAAGCTTTCATTAGCTTTTTAAAAAGTCATCCTTTCTTATCCCTTAATAAAGAAGCATTCTTTGGTGCCTTTGTATTACCTTACCATAGAAGCAAACATTCGAAAGTTTTTATGTTATATTGGTTAATGGACTAAAGAATAGATTTATCATTTTTTCTTTAAAGTGTGTTAACTCTTTTTGAGGCAGCTTAGTGTAAAATTCCTGGGTAAAAATGGGACTTCATCTAAAAGCAGCTGTTAGGGGTAGTGGCGTGTGATACTTGCCAATGTCTGCCTT
Organism: Lipotes vexillifer; assembly: GCF_000442215.2. NCBI lineage: Eukaryota > Metazoa > Chordata > Mammalia > Artiodactyla > Lipotidae > Lipotes > Lipotes vexillifer. The sequence continues at coordinate 748,718 of NW_006793908.1, forward strand.
CGGTCACTTTGAACAATTAACTCCACCGTGCAGTAAGTTATGGAAATGAATGAGCAAATGTAGGGGAAATATTTGTTTAAGCTAAAGAATCATGGTGGTAGTCCTCTCCCAGCATCTCTGCATTTGTTTATCTTTAAGGGATGTCTCACAGATGTATGTGACACATGTGTATTTTCTCCCAAATGTCTTCCAGGAGGGACCACTAAACCATATGGAAAGTAATAGAAACAAAAGGCTTCTTTTTGATGCACTGAATCAATGTAGTCTCTTGAGGGGTGGTGTTTATACTTGGGGAAAGGAAATAATTAGAATGCTTTATGTTTTCCAGGACTAGCTGGAAAGTAGTAGAAGTCTATACATTTGAAGACGTTATGTAGAGTGTTGAGTGCCCCATTCCCACCCTTGGTACTCTCCAGAGGTGGGCAGCAAAGGACAACTTATTAGGATGACAGGGGTACTGGGTGCTAGTGGTGTCACGGGGACCAAGACAGGCACAGTCCTTGCCTTCATGGATCTTACCGTTGATTGTCGAATGGGCAGATACATACACATACATTCGTGCAACTGAAGGTATAAGTACTAGTATGTTGAGTGTTCCAGCAAACTTGGAGGACCGGAATGCTGTAGGGAAGATGTAACACACAGAAGGACTTCACCCTTCTACTCTCACAGAGCATGATGGCATGACTAAAATGCCCTGAATTTTCATTCCCTCTCTCCTCCCCTCCCTTCCTCATTTATTAACCATAACTACATACTGGAGACGCTACTGACCGTGGAGATATAAAGTTTAATGAAGCATTATGAATCTAATGGACTTCCCTTCTTAAAAGTCATCTGATTTTTCTTGCAAACCAAATCCAAAGTCCTCCTTCTGTGAGCTTTCCACGAATAGGTAAAGAGAGACAGCTTTCTTCTGAACCAGTCCCAGCCTGCTGTGTCATACCCACTGTCAACTCTATCCTCGCGTCCCACCGTGTACTGTGTATTTGCACAGTGTACGAGCTTTTCTTTGTATTGGTTGGCTGGTTGTTTAATTAGGTATGTTTTATATAACTCTGTTCAATTCTAAATATCTGTCTCAGGTAATTTGCTCCCAGAGGCAGAATAACGTCATTTTATCCAGCTTTTAATCCAGTACTGTGTGCATGTGGTTGTTCAATTTTGTTTTTTATGGTAATGCAATTTTTGAGTTAGATTATTTTGTTCTTTCCTTCGGGACTTTGGTGAAAGAGACTACAGGAGCTGAATCATGTTAGTTGATATTTAAAATTTGAGTGAGTACACACACAAACTGCATTTCTGTATAGGTAGGACAAAAAAAAAAAAAAAACAGGAAAATGGGAGATCGGTAAGAATAGTGGCGGCTAGAAAGATAAATGGAAAATCTGAATAATCTACCCCAACCCTCCAATGAGTCACCACTCTTATTTCAAGTCCATTTTTATAGAAGGCTGCATGATGCTGGTAAAAGATCGAGGCAGCCCTAAGTTTGAATTTGAGATCTGCTTCTTTACTAGCTGTGTGAGTCTGGGCTGGTGGTTTAACCACATCTGTAAGGTGGGGCTAATCATACCTACCTTGCAGGATTATTTTGAAGGTGGAATGCTGTAATATTCTTCCCTGATGGTAGTTCTCTGTCGGAAGAGGTTGTTCCTTTGAAGTTTTTTGCTCTACCCTAAAACCCGGGACTTCCTTGTTCTTAATGGTGAGCCATAGCTTTGGAGGGTATTTCTTTGAGCCCTTTTGTTTCATTTTGATGGCGTGCCTTTTTCCTATAGTGCCATGACTCTTCAAGTCATCTGTAAGCTGAGGGTGAATACAGGTGCTTTAAGTGTATATCCGCAAAGGGGCTGCCAGGGGAAGAGTCTGTTTTCAAATTATGTATGCGATAACCCGTTATTTATCTACATTTCCTATACAAGATAAAAGGTTTAAGCCCCTCCTTCCAATTTATGGTGTCAAAAGGAAACCGTACTAATTTTAAGTTAACATAATACTCTTTTAGTTTGGTATGTGGTGTGTATGCGTGTACTTGTTTGTGTGTCTTCGTGAGATTGTGTGAGTGTCAAGACTGTGTTTTCCAAAAAGAATCATCTTATGTAACAGACTTTGTTTCAGTGCTCAGCCTCTAGATGGCAGTTTTGTATATGTATTAGTAACTACTAGCTGGTCCCGTTGAAAATTAGCCGTCCTTTATACATTGACATTTAGTAGTCAGTGGTGCGCGTGTGTGTGTGTGTGTTTCTGTGGCAGAAATCATCATGTGGATATTACCTCTTAAAGGAATGGTATTCTAAGTGACTCATTCTTTCTCTAGAAATTCCTTCCTCCCACCCTTTTGTGATAGATCATTTCATACCCAGTTTCCTGCAGAAGCAAGCATGCTCAGTTAATGTAACTTCTGTTTAAACATTACATTTAACCTTGCTTTCTGAGCTCAAGTGTCGGGCTCTTTGCTTCAGTGACAGCTTATTTGAGGGTAATGAAAACAGATCAGTGATTGGGACGGTCCAGTGTGTGTGCTGAGAACCAGCCAGTCCTGCTTTTCCCTCTTGGTGTGGCCTGTCTTTATCTTTTGCAGCAGATGAATCCATTTTTCCTGGTTTCAAACTTCCCCTCCCCTCCCCTTCTCACCCCTTGTTTGAAATAATATTTGATTTTGCCTTCCTGCTGGTTGGTTAGAGTGCTGGTCTCAGTGCCATTGACATTTTGGAGAGGAAATGGCTTTTTCCTTCCTCAGAGGGTGTTCTCCTGCTCTGACTTCCATGATTTGGGTGGGCGGGTGGGGGGAATATTGTACTTTCTGAATTGCTCCTTGGCTGTTCTGTAAAATGAGCTAGCTAAGAAGTTCTTAGAATCTTTAGAATTCATGTATTTTTAAAATTACTGTTTTCTTTCCCTTTTAAAAAGTTAAATGAGAAAGTATTCGCTGATGGAGTCTGGTTTAAGTAAGAGTGGGATGTGTTCGTTAATGGACTGTGGTGTGAAGTAAGGCAACGTTGTTTATATTACTTCTGTTACTAATTTCTCTTCTTGTTACTGTTTCTATTCTTTAACCTGCATAGTGAAATTTGGAATTTTACTGATTGAGTATACCAGTTTATTTGCCAATTTCTAAATATAAAATGAGTTTATTTTTTAAAAATTGAAACGAAAATTTTGCTATTGCATAAGTCCAAAGGAAGGAGATGATTCAACCAGCAAACTCCACTTACCTGCATGTCTGATCATCATGAGATAGAATACTAACAAAGAAAAATTGATAAATGACCTAGAAGATTTCTTGAATTAGAGTATTTTTCAGTTTGTTATCAAAATAACAAGTGTTTGCATTCCCCCTGAGTGTTACTCATCCTGGCAGTTAATAATGCTTTCTCCTGGTGCTGGGCGTTGAAATCTGCTTACTCCTATGTCCTCGGTGCCCATGGCATGCACATCACTGGCACTCAATATGTTTCATTTAAGACCGTGTAACTTAATGTGCCAAAAGATGTTTTTGTCTGGGCTTCCTGTTTCATGACTTCAGTCTCCTTTAAAATAAAAGTATAGGAAAGTATCTGATGTGATTGGCAATATTACTCTTCAGACTATTATCATTGCTATGGTCCTAATTATTTTAGGACCTTTCCTCCCAGGACATCACTGCTGTAGGTTATGATAGGTTATGGTTCATTCATTCATTAGGATCAGATCCTTTCTAAATAATTGATTAGAAGCCTGCTTCTGAAAACTTCTTAAGGGGTGTGTGTGTGTGTGTGTGTGTGTGTGTGTGTGTGTGTGTGTGTGTGAGAGAGAGAGAGAGAGAGAGAGTGTGTGTGTGTGTATGTGTGTTTGGGGTGGGGGGCGGGGGAGAGGAAGTCCCTTCCTCCCTCTCCCCTTTCCTTCCTCCAGAGAGAGAGAGAATGAAAGAGAGAAGTGCCTTCTTTCCCCTCCCCCCCTCCTTCCTCCTAAGGAACTGGTCACCCTGGATCCCCAGGGCACAGAGTCTTCCCTGCACAAGGGGGCAGTACAGTGTTGTGCTTAAAGCATGGGCCTTGCTGTAGAGTCAGGCAGGCTGGGTTCAGGTTGAGGCTTTCTTGCTACCTAGCAGTGCAAGATTGTGCAAGTCATTTCTGAGTCTCAATTTTTAAAAGAAGTATAATGATAGTCCTACTTCATTGCAAGGAACAAGTGATAATGCAAGCGAAGTCCTTAGCCTGGTGCTTGGCCCATAATAAACACTCAGTAAACCTTAGCTGCAGTTGGTGGGCCACTGGTTTGCAACGTCTGCTTTCCCTCTCACGTTCTGTTTCTCTCACCTGTACCCCATCCAGGTTACCATGCCACATGTATTCTTCTCATGTGCAAGGATATGTAATGCACAAGGATCGTCAATGGTGGATTATCTCAGAGCATGCATAGTTCTGCAGATTCATAAGTTTTTGTCTCCAGATAGTAGATGAATGTTGCCCTCCTGTGATGACACTGGGTCCTCAGTATTGGAAAAAATGGGAAAGTATCCCAGGGTCCCCCTTCATTGATGAACTGGGAAGGCTTCTGCTGAGTTGGACTGTGAGATGCATCAAGAATGCAGACATGCATCATTGTGGGTTCCGGTGCACAAGATGACGTTATAACATGTGGTGATGGCCTGGGGTGGAGCTCAGGTAGGGAGAGGCAGAGAAGGACGAACACAGACCCCAGAAATCGCAGGCTGGTGGTCCACAGACATGTTTGATTTGGCTTGAGTTGTTTAAGGCAACATTTTAAAATGGGAAAAATCGGTAAATGTTGATCGTGACTTCCCATGTGCCAGCTGTTTATATGGCTGAATGGCGGATGCCTCCTTTGGGTGGGGTGTGTGCTCTTCACTTAGCTGCAGTCTCCACCATGCCCTGTTGTCCCCCATCATGATGACAGGGGACAGCTGCCACTTTGCCTTGCATTTGCCCTGTTGTTTTTCTCATAGAGGGGAAACCCCCTTTGTTCCTATGACTCTATCAGAAAGCAAAAGTGCAGAAGAATAACAGGCTGCATGTTTTAAGGAAAATGAGACCAAGCCTATTTTCCTTGGGGCAGGGAAGAATCTTATCCAGTTTCACTCATTTTGCTTACTTGCCTGGTCACTATAGATGTCTGACTCTGTAATTTCATACACGCATGGAAGAGATGTCATTCTCCAGGATTATTCTGCGTTGGCCATATCTTTGTGTAAATGAAGATATGCCATATGTTTGTGTAAATGAAGATCTACTGAAACTTGAACACTTAAAATTGCCAAGGAATGGCTAGCGACCAGTTTTCCAAGTAGCACTGTAAAAGCAAAGGACTACTTCCTTTGGCGCTTGAATATCTCTTTTCACCTGTGGATGGCAGTCCATTCTCCAGAACTTCATTGTTTCCCTCTGTCTTCCTATCTAAACATAGTGAGGTAGGTTTCATGTACAGGCTGTGAGTACATGTGTTTCTGTGGATGCCACAGTCCTTCTTTTACTCTGAACTTGACCCTTTAATGTGCCATAGTGTGGATAGAAGCTGGGGAATGAACTCTTGCCAGCAGAAGATTTATAGTCTTATGAATGAGTAAACCCAAGATCTTTGGAGGTCCATTTAGATAGAACAGTACTGTTAGATTCTGAGTGTGTTTGTTTCATTGGGGTGGAGTGAGTTAGTAATAGCATTTCCTGGTCCAATAGGAAGTGGGTGAATTGCCAAGCCACTGAGATCACCACTGTTGACTCAGATCCAGGAATAAGATTAGAGTAGGGAGGTTGTTGAGTAAGCCTGGAATCAGGGCTGGTTGTGACTCTGCTTGCTCCTGGCTGATGAGAAGGCTGTGAGCTGACATCAGTAGTCCCAGCGTTCCTGGATGTGCCGATAAACTATGTATTGCTTTATGAGGGCCCTTTGTGGAGGCCAGAGCTGGAAGGAGATAGGGCGATGGGTAGCAGTTTGCCCTGTGATAGGTGAATAACTATTTTCTGCATCGCCTATGTAGTGTGAGAGGTGAGGTGCTTAGAGAAAGTTGCAGATCCTTGCTCATGCTTCTCAAGCTGATCCAGATATAGCACTAACCAAGGACATATTCAGAGTGAACAGGAGGTGCTGTATTTGATGTAGAATTTTAGGGTTGAGCCACAGAAAGGATTGTAAGTCATTTGTTCCTTCTCTCATCTGGTGGGTAGCGGGAGCACCCTGGCAGATTTTCTAGAATTTGCTGAAGGCCCCTTCTTGGTCCTTATCAGTTATTGGACATTAATTCCAAAAGGGGGAAGTAGGCCACTGTGATGCTTTATTCAGGAGGAAAAAGGAAATGGCTGTGATGTCAGAACCTGTATGTCAGTCTTTGGCCTGGCTTGCTTTCTGGTAGAGGTGTGATTTTTCAGTGCCGTGTGACAGTGTTTTGGGGGTGGGGTCAGGTGTATCAGAAGCACCGTGGCTCATTTCTTTTCCTTTTTAACCTCTTCTCCCTCCATAATTTTGACTGTAGTGACACTTGCCGTCCATTCCTTCCACTGACCTGCCGCTCATTTGCCCCTGTGATAACAACTAATTTTTGGAGCATTTACCGTGTGTCTGACACTTTGAAATGCCTTACACATATTTCACTTAACCTTCAGAACAACCCCATGAGGTAGGCACTCGTTATCTGCCTTTTAAAGAATAGCATAGAGTAGTTCATTTACTTGTCTGCTAGGAAGCACTAGAGTCAGGATAACTGCTGAGCTTAGATGAGCAGTAGTATATCTTGGTTTTTTAAAACTTTTTTTTTTTTTTTTTTTTTTTTGGGGTATAGTTGATGTACAATATTATACAGATTTCAGGTGTATGACATAGTGATTCACAATTTTAAAATATTATACTCCATTTATAAAATACTGGCTATATTCCCTGTGCTGTACAATATATCTTTGTAGCTTATTTATTTTATACATAGTAGTTTGTACCTCTTAATCCCCTACTCTGATCTTGCTTCTCTTCCCTTCCCTCCCTCCACTGGTAACCACTAGTTTGTTCCCTAGATCTGTGAGTCTATTTCTTTTTTGTTATACTCACTAGTTCATTGTAGTTTTTAGATTCCACATATAAGTGATATCATACAGTATTTGTCTTTCTCTGACTTATTTCACTTAGCATAATGCCCTCCAGGTCCATCCATGTTGCTGTAAATGGCAAAATTCATTCTTTTTTACAGCTGAGTAGTATTCCATTTTTTTTTTTTTTTTTTTTTACTGAGGTGTAATCAGAGTGAAATGCATAAATCTTAAGTCTATGTCTTAATGACATTACACACACAGACACACACAGATACACACACACCTGCGTGACCGCCCAGGTCGAGTTATAGAACATTTCTGTTACCCTAGAAGGTCTCCTTGGGCTGCTTCCCACTCACTGCCCCTACTCCTTCCCCAAAACAAAATCACTGTTCTGACTTCAGTCACCACAGATGACTTTTGTGAGTATTTGAACATCATATAAATGGAATCACATCATTGGTAGTCTTTTGTGTCTGGCTTCTTTCCCTCATTATTATTTATTTTGTTTGTCTGTTTGTTTGTTTTGTGGTACTCGGGCCTCTCACTGTTGTGGCCTCTCCCGTTGCGGAGCACAGGCTCCAGATGCGCAGGCTCAGCGGCCATGCCTCACGGGCCCAGC
>NW_006793908.1:756470-758159 GCF_000442215.2 Lipotes vexillifer
TTTCCCTCATTATTAAGTCTATGAGATTCATTCATGTTGTTGCAGTAGTTGGTTCTTTTTTGTTGTTGTTTTATTGTTCCATTGTTTAAATATACAACAGTTTATTCTCTTATGAATGGGTATTTGGCTTTTTGTTGTTGCAAAATTTGGCCATTATGAATAAAACTGAGTATTCTCGTATGTGTCTTTTGGTGGACGTATGTGCTCATTTCTCTAGGGGATACATCTAGAGGTAGAGTTACTAGATCAGAAGGCAGGTGTCCATTTAGTTTTAGTAGATATTTCCAACGTGGTTTTATCACTGTATTCTCTCACTAGCAGTGTATGAGAGTTCCAGCAACTCTGCATTCTTGCCAGTACTTGTTGTTGGTGGTCTTTTGAATGCTCTCCATTCAGAAAGGTGTTTGTTTTATTTCATTGTGGTTTTAATTGCGTTTTCCTAATGAGTCATCATGTTCACCCTGTTTCTTACGATTGTGACCACTGGTGTGTCCTCTTTTACGAAATGCCTATTCAAGTCTTTTATCCATTTTATTAATTGGGTTCTTCATTTTTTTCCTATTTATTTGTTGGCATTCTTTGCATATTCTGGATATTCATCTCATTGGAGATGAAAATCACAAACATCTTCTCTTACTCTCTCAATAGTACCTTTTGATGACTGGAAGTTCTTTATTTTGGTGAAGTCCAATTTATCCTTATTTTTTGTGATTAGTGCTTTTTGTGTTCTTTTACAAAACTCATTGCCTTTCCATCTCTTGGGTATTTAGAGGCAGAAAAAAATGTGGAGAACCACTGCTGTAGAAAGTAAGCCACAGTCACACTGGACATTATTGGATTCCTGTTTTTGGACTGGCTGTTTGCCTACAGTGGTGTTCTGAGCCCTCATATTTAGGAAGCACTTTAGGTTTCACAGAGCTCTTTATCATTCGCCCTCATTTGATCCCAGGCAGGAGCTCACTAAAGGCCTTGCAGGAGCGTCTAGTCCCTTTTGGTGGCAAGGGACGTGGGTGGTCAACACGAGCTCTCTGGGGGCCGCAGTATCTCCACATTTCCCATGGCTTTGTGCTTGAGGGCAAAGCATTAGACTGCTTGGTTCAGATACTGGCTCTGTAACTGTGGACAAGGTACTTAACCTATTTGAGCCTTGATCTTCTCATCTGCTAAATGGGATAATGAGAGTATACCTCCCTCCTGATGTAGTTGTGAAGATGAAATGAATTAATTAATAGATAGTGCTTAGCACACTATCTGGCACACAGTGCTGGGTTATTATTATTGTAGTTGTTCTTTTATTATATTGTTTGATAGGGTCACAATTGTTTTTTTTAATTGAAGTATAATTGACTTAAAATATTAGTTTCAGGTGTACAACATAGTGATTTGATATTTTTATAGACTACACACCATACAAAGTTATTATAAAATATTGACTGTATTCCCTGTGCTGTACGTTACATCCCTATGACTTATTTTGTGGTTTGTACCTCTTAATCCCCTTCACCTATTTTGTCCCGCCTCTTACTCTTCTCGCCTCTGGTACCCACTAGTTTGTTCTCTGTATCTGGGGGTCACAGTTCTTTGCAGAGCTGGAAAGAGCTCTGGTCATTTACTCCATTTCTCTTTTATTGTGTCATATTTTCCTTTTCTCATTCCACACTCCCACCTCGTGAGTTCTGTCTCTTTCCC
>NW_006793908.1:758196-759679 GCF_000442215.2 Lipotes vexillifer
TTTCCCTCTCTTTCTCTTTCCACTTTTGTTATGAAAAGCCAGATGCATTTCAGAAATGAACTAAATTGATACCTGAATGAAAGCATACTGTCTTACAGGGACTGACATGGAACAGTGTAGGGCCATTGAGAGTTTTGCTTGTTTTCTTTTGTTTTGAGGGATGGTGGTTAGTAGGGGCATAGGGATGGTAAATATGGAAAGGAAGTTAACTGCTTGATTCCAAAATAAAGTTGACCCATTTACCTTGGTTCTAGGAATTACACACATAAGAGATTTATGTAATAGTGGTTTAAGTTGTAACAAAGGAAAAGAAATTTGAAGCTGAGTGAGTGTTTTCTAGATGCCTAGAAAGGATAGTACATACAGATCCAGATGTACATACACCAGGCTAAGAGAAAGTTTTCTGAACCTGGGGTGATAGGATTAGAATCAAGTGTGTCAAATCTACTTTATTCAGCTCTCCACCACCCCCTCACACAATAAAAAAGGAGAACAAAACCACATGTGGAAAAGAATGTATATTTTGATATTTCTTCTCGAAATGAAAACAAATCCTGTTGACTTTCCTGGTTGCTAAGGCCAAGTGGCCCACCCTTCACAGCCTCTGAGTTTGTCTGAACTTCCTCTTTGTGGCTCTGGGTAGAAATTTCACACTGTGTGCCATGAAGTTGATGTGACATCTGCGAGGTTCCTGAGACCTTGGTCTGCTAGGCAGCTATTGTGGTCTCGCTGTTTGCTGGTGAACACCTAGCAGGAAATGAACTGGAGACACGTTGGCACGTAGAGAGTAGCTCTACCCCAGCGGGGAGAGGAGGGCGTCTTTGCTCTCCAGTGTGGGGGGAACAGGAAGGAAAAAGGGGGGGCGTCTGGGTGGGCAGAGGGGCCTCAGACCTAACTGTGCCTCAGGATCACCTGGGGAGATGGTTAAAACCCAAGTTCGCAGGCCCAGCCCCGAAGTTCAGGTTCAGTGAGGTGGGGCTGGGCTGGGCACCTAATCATGCTAAACCAGTCATGCTAAGGGCGTGCATGATTCTGAAGCCAGGGGTCCAGGCACAACAACGTTTAGAGCAACGCACAGAGGTCCGGGCCCAGGGACTAGAGAGTCCCACAGTGGACTGCAGCTTTGTAGACTGTTTATCTCAAAGCCGTTAAAGCTTTGTGTGTAGCTTTAAGGTGGAAAAGTAGAGTCAGTCCACCCAGCCCCCGGCCGTAGGGCGCTGCGGCTGCCGGCAGTCTGCAGATACCCAGTGGGTCAGGCACACTGGATGTGCTGACTGTGGTGGGAAATGGGCCCTTGGGCCTGAGAATGAGAATTTCTGAGAAGAAGACGGTGTGTCCTGGCCGGTGCAGGGAGTCACTGTGTCTTCTGAGTCACTGTGTCTGGGTGCCAGCATGCAGTGTGGCCTTCACGGGAGTGACTGCCCTCTCGGGAATCAGCGTCCATCCCATCACCTGCCTCTCATCCACCCTCTTACCCACCCTC
>NW_006793908.1:759709-761487 GCF_000442215.2 Lipotes vexillifer
TCGTGCCCTAACCTGTACCCTATACCGTCCCCGTTCCCTAATCGTAACCCTAACCTCCCCCCCCCCCCCCCCACTGCTCCTCCCTCCCTGTCTCTCTGTCCCTCCCCCCCCCACCTCGTTCACCACCTCACGCACTCACACCCGCACCCCAGTGCCCCTCATCCCCGGCCCATCTCTACTTACATGTTCACATCTTTGAAAACTTTTTTTCTTCAGGGATGTTGAGGAATGATGACTGAAAAGAAACAAATGTGATATTTAAAATACATTCAACATAAGTATTAATAGATCTAGCCTATTCATTGGAACTATGGAAATAAGCCAGAAACAGCGACTCTAGGTGGGTTGAATGAACAGGCTTTGGTGCTTGTGGGCCCAGGCTTTTGCTGCGCAGGGCATCGTGGAGCTTGTTTCTCTGTGTGTGTGTGTGTGTGTGTGTGTGTGTGTGTGTGTGTGTGTGTGAGAGAGAGAGATCCTGAGCAGTGCTGCCGTCTTAATTCTTGGTCAGTGGACTTTGGCCTTCCTTTTAGGCTTTCTCAAACTTTAAAGATGAGGATTTGAGTCACTAATTCTTAGCTGTTTATGGGTTGCAGTTTGAATTGTTTGTCCAGAAAAATACATATACATTTGGTGTGGGAGGGTGGCTTATAGACTTTCTGAGACCCATCTGTGGACCCTAAGTCAAGAACTCCTGCATTAATGAGCGTAGAGGGCTTGTAGCCCCTTCTCACAAGTTCGTGTTTGTGGCACACACCTCTTCTTGTGTGACATCTGTAAGGGGTACGCAACAAACACCATTTGATATTGTGTGCATGCTTTCTGAAGGATTTGTGCTCAATTTGAAAGAACAAGCAGATTTCAAGGAGAGAGTGAAAAGAGCTGATGCATGTAAAGACCTTAGCATCTGCCATGGTAAAGATTCACTTAAAAATGCTGTATACATTTAGTATAATCGTAATGATAACACCCATTTACCCCCGTAAGACTTTTTCATGTCAAAAGCAGTTTAGAATCATTGGGCTAGATATTAGACCAGGATCCCTCCAGCGTGGATGTTCCCCCTCTTTTTATTGAGTCCAGTAATTCTCTTCACTTAAGAACGTGTTTATTGTACTCCTACTGGGAGTAAAGTACCCTAGTAAGCATCTTGGAGAAGAGGAATGAATATGATCTCAAACGCCGAAGGGAATCTCTTGACTCCTCTGTGTCCCTTACCTGTACGTAGAGTCCTGTCTTCTGTGTTTCCTCCCACCTCCCTGAGGGATTTGGGGGTGATAGCTTTGCTTTCTGAGGCTGAAGAGCTGAGGGGTGCTCTCTCTCTCTGTGCCGTCAACCCCAGCAGGCTCTCACTTGGTCACTTAGATGTTTCTTTAAGGCTCGCCTTCATGAGGATCTCTCTACCTGTGGCGCTGGGTTCACATCCGTGTCCTCATTTCTCTGCAGGCCTGGAGTTATCACCATGCAGGCATTGTCTGAAGAGGACCGGAGGCTCTGGATGGAAGCCATGGATGGAAGGGAACCTGTAAGTAACAATTCAGGGAAGTAGAGCAAGAATAAAGGTCCCGAGTTGTTTGTTGTTTCCTTAGTGCAGTGACTTTTGCCGTTGCTCTAAATAAAGCCTTGGGCTCTTGAGACCAATGTACCAGAGGGGCTTTTTTTAAATTCCTGGACTGATGTTTGTGGATATTGACACTGCTTCTGTGTAGATGCAACTCCTGAGCTTTGGCCTCTCAGTCGAAGGCACGGGTCCTGCATGATGCCACACCAGAGACCCGCCC
>NW_006793908.1:761647-779802 GCF_000442215.2 Lipotes vexillifer
CCCCCGCTTCACCGAGGCAATTGTAGCGCCCCGAGGACTCTTAGAGGAAGCACAGTCCAGTCTGACTTACTGAATACCTATCGATGCCTCCACAAAGTGCAGCGCAAAGTGTTACCTCAGATCCATTTTAACAGGTTAGATGATGATAAAAGTGTATACAGATGGTGCAGAACCTTTACTCATTGCCCTCTGGTTCAGCCTCCCATTGCCGTAGTTGGCTCACATCCCATTATAAGTAGGGGGATTACCCGGGCCCACGAAAGGAGTTAAGCCTGGTAATGTGATCCATGCTCCCATTTCAGAGATGCTGGTCTTTGCTGGGTGATGTAATCTTGTGGGTTTTCTGCATCTTGTGACATGAGAAACCCACGGAAAAACCTTGGGGGAAGTCCCTAGAGTCACAGTAGTCATCTTAATTTGCGGCCAAGGATCTCAACCCGAGTATTCAGCAAATCTCAAGGTTACAGAAGTCGTAAGAGTACGGTCTAACCATGTCCTACCAGTAAAAGATAAAGAGAATCCACATTGTCAGACGGCCAGTAATTGGACCAATAATGATCACTTATGAAGGCACTGTCAAAAGGGGGAAATATGTGCAAGGGACATGAGGCATGCATAGCCTCCATTGACTGTAGAACTCTGTGCATCAAGTGGGGTGTCCAGTATAGATGATTCCAGTTCATTTGTGTGTCTCTTTCTTAGCCTACCCTGGTTAGGTGGTCTGTATCGATTCATGTCATTTTCTACTGAGGTATTTTGTATCCAAACATGGAACTCAATACAGGCAACTAAGCATAAGCAAATAACTAGTGTTTGTATAACATTTAATAACACAGAGCAAGATTTAAAGAACTATTTAAAGATTTAGGTGCAGTTTGCTAAACTCTAGTTAATTAAACATTATTTAATCTTAATTCTTCTGCTGGGCTAAAATACAGGATACCCCTGATTTTCCCTGAATACTTTGTTACTGATAACTTTTGATAGCTCTCTCAAAAGCAGATACACATTTCTACCTTCGGGGCTTTGTGGGCACAATGGCTGCTTGATGTCATAGGCCTTTGGAAGCAGTTTCCTAAGTAGTCCTTCATATCTTTGCTATTGTCACCTACTGTTAGTTGTGTGTAAGGCACAGATTTAGCACATGACATCTCTTAACCCATTTATTCCTCTTAGTGCCTTACAAAGTAAATGTTATGATTCCATTTCACGGATGAGGAAACCGAAACTTTAAGGAGGTTAAATAACTTGCCCCAAGTTATACAGATTGTAAGTGGCTATATTACTAGGGTACAGGCTAGGTCGCTGTAACAGAGAGACTTCAAAGTGCAGTGGCTTAAATAAGATAGAGATTTATTTCTGTCTCAGAGTTCAGAAGTGAGCAGTCTGTGCCTAACAGGGTCATTGTGCTGAGACAGGCTGGAACCTGGGGCCCTTTGCTGCAGTGCTTGCACCTGGACACACCTCTTCTCGAGCAACAAAATACAAAGAAGCTATAAGGGACTGAAAATAACTGGGTGCATGCGCAGTTGGGGCAAATTCTGGACAAAAGATAAAAAGAGGCCAAAAACCTCATGGCCACTTTTGAAGAACCCAGAGCAAAAGCAGGGGGTCAGGAGCAAAAGCCCGGTACTGCGCATGCTGCCTGCACACAACACCACCTAAGGGGTGGACAAACCACCTGAGCTACCCCTCCAGCCTGACCCCTGGACACACCCCTACCCTCACCCCATATAAGGAGCAATCTCGACCCCCCTCAGGGACCTGTTACTTGTTCTCACTCCCCCTCACCTGCTGCAGCAGTGGACCCAATAAAGCCTTGCCTGAATTTCTTGTCTGGCCTCTAGTCAATTTCTGTTGACTGGGGAAGGCCAAGAACCCTGGTTGGTATCAGTGCCATCCTCAACTCATGGCTTTCCATGTTCCATACATTTCCATTTTCCAGGCAGATAATGGAGATGAGAGCATCTGGGAGCCAGAAGATGCACACCTCACTTCTGTTGGCCCCCAAATAATTACATGGCCACATATATCTACCAAGAAGGATGGGAAAAGTAGGTTGAACATAGGCAGCCATGGGCCCAGCCGGTGCCCAGGGGATCTTATCACTTCAAGGAGGAAGAACAGAAACTGTGGGGTGCCTCACAGTTTCCACCACAGTGGCAAAGCTAGAATTAGAACCCATATCTAGCCCTAAATGTCTTTGGTTTTCATCTTTAATAGAGGTAAAATGCCAAATTGCCTTCTAAGAGTCCTCGCTCAGTACATTCTTAACAGTACTTTCTCTGACTCTCTTGAATGTTTCTTCAACTCGTAGGGGAGGAAATACCCAGGAAGAAAAATCCTGTCAGGGCAGATACTATTCTTCGTATGAGTGAAAAACCCACTTGTGTGTGTGTGTGTGTGTGTGTGTGTGTGTGTGTGTGTGTGTGTGTGTGTGTGTGTGTGTGTGTGTGTGTGTGTGTGTGTGTGCTCTCTCATGTGTGTGTGTGTGTGTGTGTGTGTTCGTGTGTGTGTGTGTGTGTGTGTGTGTGTGTGTTCCCTCGGTTAGCTGGAGTTCTAAAACTGCTCCACTCACTGCATTTTAAGCCTCCCCACCGCCCTCTCCCACCACTTGATATTTGCTCTCTGTCTGCCTATGCTTGGTTTTCTTACTTAACCACCTTAGTTTTCCTGTAGATTAACATCTGGCCTCTGCAGATGGAAAGTGTGCTGTTGAGATAGACATCTCCTTGCTCCAGAATGTGCACATTAAAACAAGTTTAAGCACAAATAATTGTTTTCTAAACATAATATAAATTTATTTCCTCTCAGCAGCATAGAGTTTGCATTGAAAACCACACCTCCGTGTGCTTTTAAGTTTCCTAAAGAGAGAGAGAAATACAGAAATGTGATGACAGTATAATTGGCAGGAACATTAGGCCTAATTTTGTCTCCCATTGCTGAGAGCCTCTAGGGAGCATTACCGGAGACATATACCCAGTAGACAATTAGCAGCTCCGGCTTTAATCACCATCTCCCTAATTAGTTAAAGCTGTCCCCTTGGGAGTTTTGGCTTTGGTGAGGGAGCAGAAACCTCTTTCTCTAGCTGATCTTAGAGTATTTCCCTTACTTCAGGGAGGTGTTAATGGCAGCACCTATCTTTTGTTTTTATACTTACAGCTCGGTTGTTCTGTGATTGATTATTCAGTGTTGGATATTTTATTTATTTATTTTTTTGGAGCCGTTGGTAATCTTGGTTTCCACCCTTTTTGTTCTTGCGTTGTTCAATAACACCTCAGGATGGTTGGTTGGAAAAAAAACCGTAAATGACCCCGAATCAGTTGATTTTACAATGTTTTAGTTAATTGTTAAATAAATTACAGTTTTTAGCACCCAGTGACATTCTAGTCTAAAGAAAAGTCAAATGTCTTTATATTATTGATGGATATGTAATGGAGGAAGAAATTAGAGTTGTGTTTCTATAATGAGCATTATGGTTTTGATCCATGTGATGAATTCGAATTCAAATGAAGGAAACCCAATTCAAATTTGTCTGAGAAAAAGCTGGAATCATTGGCTTACATAACTGAAAAATATTGGGGTATAGTAGTTCTGGCCCATCTGAATCCAGGGGCTTCCATAATATTTGGAGTCGGTTTCTTCTTTTGTATTGGCTTCATTTCCAAGAGGTTCTTTCTATGTAGTGGTGATATGCTTCCTAACTGTTCCAGGCTTACATCTTATTATCAAGAACAGGAGCCAGGAAATTTTTTCTGTAATGGGCCAGAGAGTAAGTAGTTTAAGCTTTGGGGGCTGCATAGACACTATGGCAGCTATTCAGCTTTGCTCTTGTAGCTCAAAAGCAACCGTAGACAATATGTAAATGAATGAGTGTGGCTGCATTTCAATAAAACTTTATTTATAAAAACCGGTAGAAGGCCAAATTTCAGTCATGGCCTGATATCCCTGGTCTCTAAGTATAGTAGAAAGAGAGCTTTGCCTAATAATTCCAAAGAAGTCCCATATTTGAATTTTAGTGGACTAAATACTTCGACTAGAGGATGGGATAGGTGAATTGACCAGATGTGACTCACCCGCCCACTGCACTAGAGCTGTATAAACGGTGGAGGAAGGTTGGCTTCCCCTGAGGAGAAATCAAAGTATTCTTATGTGAGGAAGGGCAGTAGACATGAGGTAGGCAAAAATGACACGGTTTCTCCCAGCTCTGTTATCTATACTCCATTAAATTTTCAGTTCAGAAAGCTTGTTCTTTGATACTTGGCCAGGAGTGAAAACCACAAGTTTACCCTGAACATCATACTTCATGGTGAAAGGCTAGATGCTTTCTCCCTAAGAATGGGAACCAGGCAAAGATGTCCACTCTTACCACTCTTATTCAGCATGGTACTTGAAGTCCTAGCTAGTGCAGTAGGGTAAGAAAAGAAAAAAGGCCTACAGATGTTGAAATGATTCTGCTGGATTTTCTTCACTTTCTACTAAATCTGGGTTGACAAGCTATAGAGTCATCATTCCAGCCACATAAGCTTTCATTTTAATATTCTGTGGCCACTGTCTCAGGCTTGAGAATAGACTTTCCATATTAAATGGGACACAGAACCTTAGTTCAAGCTGCATAAATACTGCAACCAGGAGAAATTTTAGAGACAGCAAATTTCCGTTCTCTCGGCTCCTTATAACTGAAGTTCTCTCCTTTTCTCTTTGTATATTGCTCATAGCATGTTCACTAAATTAAACAAGCAGATTAGAATCAGTACCGGTCTGCCGTCATTACCAACACGTATACACCCAACCTGATGTATTTTTTATTCTCTCTCCCCCATATGGAAAGACGACTCAGCATGTCAGTGGGACTAATAGGGTAACCTGGAGTCTCAGAACCTGGACCACTCTAATCTTTAAACTGTGTTCCCATATATTCCCGCAGCTGTGATGAGTGGTATGTGTCTGGAAGTGCTTCTCACCTCCTCATTTTAGAGATATTAGTCTTCCTTCACACCCAAAGATTCTTTAGTAAAATTAAATATTTCTCCACTTTGAGCCAGTACTTGAATCTCTTTTGACATCCAGAAAGTTAGAAAGTTGGCAGGTGCCTGAATTATGTGGAATTAAATTAAGAGGGAAGAAACAGGTGGTGTAGCATCAAAGATTGTGTGTAAATACATATATTCGTTTGAAGCTATGAAATTGCCACTTTTCTAAGTCAAAAATGGCCAGATATTGGCGAATTCATATGGCTCAACCTCCTAACTGTGCAGCAGAATGAAGCCCACAGCCAGGCCAGTATCACGCCCTTATTTATATAAGCGGGAACACTACCTAAAAAGGCCAGTCAGTGGTTGATCTTGGGTCAGTTATCCAGGTCTCCTAGCTTCCAGCTCTGTGCTCTCTTTACTACAACCTATGCACTTCTGAATTATTAGGAAGTCATAGTTGAATGGCATCTACCCATCCTTTTTAAGTGGAGCTCCTCTGTTGTGGCCGCTGCTATGGGAGAAGGGAAAAACGGAGAGACTAAGGAAAAACCACTCCACTAGCAAGTGGACAAGACAGCATGGCTTCCTACTGCTCACCTCCATTTTAAAGAAATCTTCCATTTTAGTCCTTGTGGACTTTGAGACCGAACAAAGTGTGCCCTTCTCTCAACCTTTCTCTGCTAAGCCCAAGTTCCAGTCCGTGAGTTCTTAAAGAACTCATAGAATAAATGGGCAGTTGCATTGCATCTTACAGTCTGCACCTGATATCCAAAAGAGTGAGCTGTTTTTTAAAGGAAAAAATAAGATTGATGACTGTTCACATGAGATCCCATGGTCAGAGGCAGAATGTCATG
Source organism: Lipotes vexillifer (assembly GCF_000442215.2). Lineage (NCBI taxonomy): Eukaryota > Metazoa > Chordata > Mammalia > Artiodactyla > Lipotidae > Lipotes > Lipotes vexillifer. The sequence continues at coordinate 767,478 of NW_006793908.1, forward strand.
GTGGTTAAGAATGTGGGCTCAGGCAGCCTGGCTTTAAATCCCTATTCACCACTAATAGCTCTCTAACACTGGAAAATGACCTAGTCCCTCTGAGCATGTTTCTTTGCCTACAAAATGGTGATAATAATAGTATCTTTCTATAAGATTGTTTTGTAAGGACCAACCTGTAGGTATAGTGCTTAGCACAAGGCCTCTACATGGTGAAGTGCTCTTTAAAAGTTAGTTCTTACTATTATCTCTTTGGAGACCTGGATTCTCTTTCTAGCTTCGTTTCTAAATTACTTGGCTCATTTAAGCACAGAGTTTACTTACCCACCTTGCCCGGGCTCGCCAAAGTGCAGGGCAGGAACTGCTTTCCCGAGTATGGAAAATGTAATTTCATTTAGCAGTCAGTCTGAACTTTCAGGCTATGAGTTGGACAGGCATGAAGTAATCTTTAGCCTCATTTGCTACGATGCGGCCCAGGCCTGGTAATTTGTAATCCCACTTGTATGCCAGGCTCAGCTCATTACTCTACTGCTGATGCTTACATTTTCCTTTCTTAGTAAAATAAGCAATCAAAGGAGTATGGATAGTTAGGAAGGTGTGGGTGGAATTGCTAAGCTCCTGTGTGGTGATGCAGGTCTCACTTCTTTCTGAGTAGAAGGGTGGTTTGGAAGCATACTTCCGCCCATTTTGTGAAGGCTCTCTTTGTAATGTCACAATAGAGTGAACTGATGAAGTGTGTGAAAGCAAGGTTCCTAATTTACTTTCCATTTCCCCACCTCCCACCCCCACTCAGCCCCAAGCTGCTGGGAAATTGGATTATACCTCCATGTTACTTGTTTGTGTTTCTTTTTCTCTTACTGAGTTAAGAAGCTGGTTGCAAGCTTCATCTTTGAATCATGTGAGTGTTTTTATATAGCTAGAATTCATAACAGTACATATACTGTCACACCAGTGTGCTCAAGTCTTAAAAGAAATTTAATAATATTCACATCTTTCCTTGTTCCCTTTGGTTAGATGTCCTTTAGAAGAACAGTTTCTCATGAAAATCATAGAATAGTTAATTGAGGGGCCGGCCTGAGCTACAAGTTGGGAGATAAGAGGAGGAGGTTAGGTGAAATTGTTTTGTGATGGAGAGTTGACGAAACTCTTCTAAGAAATGGAAATGTTGATGGCCAGAAGATTTTTGAACCTTACACTTTAATAACACACTGGTGGTGCTTACTCGGGTCCTAAGCATTCTTCTTTTAGCATTTAGCAAACATTTATAGATTGTCCACCAATTACCTTGATGAACAATGAGGATACCAAGATGAGGAAGGGCCACATTCATAGAAATTTCATTTGTTTGCTGCAGTTTCCCCATTGCCGAGCACAGCGGCTGGCCCAGCGTAAGCACTCAGCAAATACTTGTTGAAAAACTAGAGTCAAAACTAAGGGGAGGGGTTGAGGATGACTGAGGTTATTTTCCCTCGCGAACCATGTTGCTTCCGTTACTTGAGACTGTGTGGGTAGATTTGAAGTTATTTGAATTCCTTGATTGTATAGTTCATTTAGATACATATCCACTTACTTGTACCAGAATTTAGCTGAGTGACCATTAATCATTTTTTGTGCCATGCATGCATCTGGCAGTCAGGTAAAGCCTCTAGATCCTTTATCAGAGTAATTTTTAAAAATTTTATTTATTGTTTTGCGGTATGCGGGCCTCTCACTGTTGTGGCCTCTCCCGTTGCGGAGCACAGGCTCCGGACGCGCAGGCCCAGTGGCCATGGCTCACGGGCCCAGCCGCTCCACGGCATGTGGGATCCTCCCGGACTGGGGCACGAACCCGTGTCCCCTGCATCGGCAGGCGGACTCTCAACCACTGCACCACCAGGGAAGCCCCTTTCCTCCATTTTTGTGGCCTAGGCTAACTACTGCTTGACCTTCTCTGAAGAGGTTGGCATAGGCGAGGCTGTAACTCTGAAGGCTTCTGTCGCCAGTTAGTTTTTCATTTGTGTCAGAATTAAGGCCAAATTAAAAGTTCCCTATTTTGTTTCCTCCATCTGCAAGATGATGTTTTTGCAAGTCAAGAATTTATCAGAGGCTGTACATATGTGTGTGTGTGTGTGTGTGTGTTTGTGTATTAGCTTGTTTTTTTTAACTTTTCATTTTAACATTGTTTCAGACTTATAAAAATGTCACAGAAATAGTACAAAGAATTCCAGAGTACCCTTTACACAGGTATCCCAAATGTTACATCTTTCGTAACCACAGTATAATTATCAAACCAGGAAATTAACATTGATGCAATATTATTATCTGTTTTACAGATCTCAAATTTTGCCAGTTGTCCCACTAAAATATTTTTTTCTAATCCAGGTTTCCACTCTATCACATCTCCTTAGTTTCATTTAACCTGGAACAGTTTAGAGGTTTGGCTTTTTAAAGGAACATTACCATCAGCAGACGTCCAGAGGTATGGTCTTAATAGACATTCCATAGCGGGACCCCCTGCATCTCACAGCAGCACCAATTACTGTTGGCCTTCTTTCAGATATCATGGCAGGGATTCATGGGAGTGGACATTATGGTTGGAGTAGTTTCCATTTTTTTTTTCTTCTGCAGGAAAGGCAGTCGATAAAAGAGAGGTTTTTTTTTTTTGAATGACTTTGTTCATTTGAAGAATGATTGAACTGTTCTTAGGTCTATTTCTGCAGCCTTCTCTTATACCCTAAAAGCCAGAAAGTGGTCATATTTCCTAGTGATTTAAGTCAAGGGTGGTATTTTTTTAGAAATATATGGACGGAAGAAGGGTTTGGAGGCATTTTGAATATTAGGAGGTCTGTGAGTTAGGTTGTGGTGAGGTGTGGAACAAGATAAGCATTTTTTGTGAGATTATCTTTGGGTTTGCTGAATCGGGCTCCAATGTGGTCAAGTTAGGAAGGCTCATGATACCATTGTGACTGCATTCTTTTTAGGTGTGTTCCCCAAAATCCTGGCCCACCATCCTGGAAGAAAACACCAGAATAAGTAAACAAATCCGAAAAGCAAAGCCATTTTTCTAATATGGTTTTAAAAATCTTTCCTTTTGGTCATTGGGAAAATAGCACAGACGTGTGGTCTAGTGGTTACAGCCAAAGGCCGAGCAGAAGGAGAGTGGCCCCGGCCAGGCCCCAGCCAGCTGCCATGGCTCCTGCGTGCTGTGTGGTCTTGACCCAATGCCCAGAAAAGCAAGCTTCCCCCCATCTTTACCTCTATTTTTAAAGGCAAAAAGGGAAGAGGGTGAGGGGAACCAGAAGCTGAGCTAAGATTCCTCAGATTAGAATTAATCATTGCTAATTAGTTTTGCTTTTACCATAAATCTTAAGAGAGCTTTACTTCCGCCAGACTAAGGAAATCATCAACATTCTTGGCGTAAACGGACGTGGAGTTTTTGGTTTTGTCTTTTTATTTGTGGGGAGGGGATGCTTAGTGTTGAAATATGTTGGAGTACTTTTAAACTTTCCCTCTTGGAACTACTTTGCAGAAATGAATGCCATATTTCTCCTAGTGGTTGTTGGCTCTGCCAGACATCTGGATGGATTATGATACCTGGCTTTGGCAGTTTCTCCACCTAGTTCATACCTCTGTGTGTTGTCATCTCAGGAGGATGTTGACTTACTTATGGCAGAGAGCGATTATAGTCTTTCTGTCTTTAATATTATTTACCTATAGTGCTTAGTGGTTGGAGTGCATAATAAGCACTCATGACTCATTGAATTAACTTGGGGGCAGTGAGTTGAGTTGGGTTCTGTTATATACGCTACAGTTGAATTCATTTGTTGAATGTCTTGGGTTCTGGTCACTATTGGGCCACTCTAAATAGAAATCCGTGAAGGCAAGGATCTTGGTGTTCTTGTTCTTCCCTATATCTCTAGTACTAGAATAGCCCCAGGCCAAATATCACTGAGCATATTGATTGAGAATCCATGTTAAATAAATATTTTTTGAATGAGTGAATGAATGAAGAAAAGAATACCCAGGAGTGTGTTTCTCTTTTTAGCCACAGCCTTTGAATTTAACTACATTTACTTCCGCGCTGCTCAGGATTTCTTCTCCATTTCTTAGTGATTGTTGGTATGTGGCAGAAGTCAGTGTCCTGGATCAGAGAAAGTCTCATGTTAGAAGGTTTCTTAGAGAACAAAGATCTGGAATTGGTTGAGAGATTTGTAATATTCTAACTGTTGTATACTGTCTGTAGCACTAACGATAGAGTTAGGATTCATATGTGTATCTATCTATATACAGATAGATAGATACACACACATATGTATATATAATATTAGTATATCCATGTACTTGTGTGTGTATTGTGTGTGTGTGTGTGTGTGTGTGTGTGTGTGTGTGTGTATCTTCTTGCTGCTGGCTTTCCTTTAATTTATGAAAAATGCATAATTGTGCTCAGAGCTATGTTTTTTAGTGGTCAGGTTGCCATATGCTGTAGGAGAACCTGTGACCACTAGCATCCTTGTGGCCATGCTGAAGAAGTCAAGAGCGATAGGTTAGGGCTGACCTTCGCCTTCCATTTCCTGAGATGATTTCTTTACTTTGGCCCTTTATTTATAACGTAAAAAATATATACCCTAAGAAAAAGTGTGTGCGTGCGTGTGTATACACACATGCACGTGCGTGCATGCATAAACATACCTGCAATGATAAGGTACAGTAGAGAAGTTGGCAATAGTCATTTATTGTAATTCCACAAATGGGTTTCACTGTGTATGCAAGTGGATTCCTATTGTCCTAGTTCACTTTACTGGTAGGAGGAAAAGTGTTTAATGCATGGGTTTTGGAGTCAGCCAATCTGAATTAGAATCCTGATTCTACCATGGACCCTTGAACAACTTGCCTAACATCTCTGAACCTCAGTTTACCCAGCTGTAAACTGGGGAGAGTAATAGTACTTAATGAGACTCGAGGAGATAACACCCTGTTTCACATCAACTCTATACAAATTAGCTGTCCACTTAAAAGTGAATTCTAGAGACTTTTAGATTTTATATATGCCTGCACATAGATTACATCATTGTCTAGAGACTTGCAAGATCTATCCTGACTGTAGACTGACTGCCTTTTGGGTTAGTTATAGTCAGTGGAACTATAATGATTTATAAAAACCTAAGTATGATGTGCTTATTTTTATTTATTTTTTGGAGCAGAGTTTGGAATAGGATATAAAGCAAGAAAGCAAAAATAGTAATGCTAAAAAGCAAACAAACAAACAAAAAACCTTGGGGCTAAAAATGTGATTCTCAAGTTGTCAGGCCAGTTTTGTTCATTTATGTCAACATGGCGACAGTACATTAAGCAAGCACGGAAATGTCCTGAGGTTTAATTTCCAGATACCATTGAAGTATCTTGGCAGACAGAATGATGGGGCTACTTAGGGTGTACTACTGTCCAGTCTTTTTGGCAAAGGGCTCAGAGGCCTAGTGATTAATACTTTCCTCCGTGTGAGCGGGCTCAGGACCAGAGCCGTTATCACTCTCACCATAAACGGAATGTTTGCTATTTCTTTGGGTAGGTGTATTAGTCAGTATTCTTACTGGGTTGAAGACTGTTCAGTAGATTGTTCTAAACTCCATCCACCATGTAGTTGACTTGGTCTGTGTACTCATCACAATCCACAGAGGATTGGTACAAGCAGAGGAATTAGACACAGAAGGCAAGTTTGAAGTGTGAGGAGGTAGCTAGAACTTGAGTCACTTGCACTGATGTGGTGAACAGGGATGCTAACTCTGGGATCTGAGGATGGACTAGAGGAGGGGTGTAACAGTAATGTCTGTGAATCCTCTGAAGTGGCATGCAAGATGTCTGTATGTGGTGTGCTAAGGAAAAACGCTTATAGCGTTTCTTAGTTTGTCAGGGGGCACTGTGGTCCACTGCCACCTGGTCATTTCATATGGACCTGGTTGTTTCATGAGGATAAATATTTGGGGGAGGGCTCTCTCTCTTTTTTATTTTTTTCTTTTTGTTGTTGTTTTTTTTTTTTTGCTGCACTGCACGGCTTGTGGGATCTTAGTTCCTTGACCAGGGATTGAACCTGGGCCCATGGCAGTGGAAGTGCTGAGTGTTAACCACTGGACTGCCAGGGAAGTCCCAGCTCTCTCTTCTTAATACCCAGTGAAGGAATGGCATATTGTTTGGTCTGGGTCCATGAAGGAGACTTTGGAAGGCTTTACTGCTAAGTGCATTTGTCTACTGTCTGCTTGCATTTTGAGCTTGCCCAGAGATAAAATATAACCACATTTCTATTATAGATGAGTTATACAAAGGGCAAACTTTGAAGAGTGAGTGAGTGTGTGTTTGTGTGCAAGAGAAACAAAGAGGGAGGGAGGGTGACAGGCAGAGAACCGGAGGCAGAGGGAGAGAGGGTACACACATGCATTGGGGGGTAGTTTTCAGTCACACCATTGGGCTTCTATGTTAGGTTGATACCGATATTTACCTCATTTTGGTTAGTGCTTGTATTTTCCTTTTTGTGGCTGCCACAATTAACAATTATACTCAGGCTAGTGGTGTGATTCTTTTAAATTTTTGAATAGCTTGAAAAAGTTTTGCTTGCAAGAAAAGTAGAATCACTATTGCATTTTCTTTTTCCTGAACAGCTCTATTCCTTTCAGTTTCTATTCCCAGTTCAGAGAAGAAATCCTTAAGGTGATTCTTTCTTTTCTGCATGTTATTTCTTATTTGGTTGCATTGTTCTTTTCAAAGTGTTGTGTTTCTGGCATTGACAGCCAGTCTGAGTTATTGACCAAGGAAGTCAACTTCATGATTGTAAGGTCTGCGAATCTGCCCTTGTTTTAGTTCAACTTATCCTAGGCCTAGTTACGATAGAGATCCCATTGGCACTTGGCAGTTACTGTGCTTGCTTGTGTGTGTTTATTAAGATGGTAGTAGCCAGATGGCACGGAGAGGAGGATGTAGCTTTTAACACCTTGCCCCAGCCAGTGCACTGAAGTTGTGCTGTGGTGTAACTTGATAAACTGAGCACCCCGTACCACCTAGGATGTCCCTCCCCACTGTCACTCCTCTCCTTCATTGACACATGAGAGGATGTAAGCTGCTCTTCAACATTTTGAGCTTCTGGAGTTCACGTCAGTGAACATGTATTGGGTATAAAGTATGTACAGCCACTATGTAGGCATTGAGAGAATTAATTAACAAGCCAACAGATTAGACACCTGCCCTTGTAGACACCTGCCATAAATAGTTCCCTTTTCCCATCTCTTGTCATACCTTTTTCCAGTCCTGTGCACTACAGTGGCTAGTTGTTTTAAACTTAACAACTTTTTTTGTTTTTAAAACCTCCACGCAAGAGAGTCTCTGTGCACCAAATGTTTATAGATGTGGTGTTTCATAGCTTCAGAGCCTCATTTCCCATAAATTGGGAGCTTTTGCCAGCCTATTTCAAGCACCTGCTGGTTGCACCACCTCCATCCTCTCTAACTGGCTGGCCCTTCAAGTCCTGACCCTGGGGGACACTGTCTGTGTCCTGCTAGTTCAGTATTTCAGGACTTGCCAAAATTGAGGCAGCCTGTCTTATATGGACAGGACTGTCCTTTAATTCTCTTTTTATTTTTTGTGAGGTGGGACTTATGATGGAGTACCAGTTGACAAGAGACCAGCCAAAAGAGTTTTGCTGTAAGGTGCTGTGACTAGGTATTCCCTCTGCCTGAAGGTGAGCTTCAACTGTCCACCTGGGATGGGGCTACAGAGCTGTCTCAGTTTGGTACAAGAGATTCCTGCAGAACCTTCGGACCACTGAGGGGCATGTTTCCACCTATCCTTTTACAGATGGTACAAGGCCAGCAAGTGTCTAAACAAAGGGGCTTTTACAAGGGATTTGCGAACACTACGTGTTCTAGTTCTGCAGCCCATCTTTGGGAAAGGCCATCTAGACTTTGGGGTGGTTATTACAGACTACCAGACGGTAGTCAAGATCTGTTAATTGCACTCTTCCTAGGAAGTAGAAGAATGTTATGCCCCATAAATGGGATTTTTTTCTGAGGACTTATTATAATGTTCACCAATTTAGAGCTCAGATCAGGCTATGCGTTTTTTCCTCTGCTCCTGATATCAGAGTCCCTACATCCACCTTCTTGGCTTCTGGTAGGGTCCCTTTGTTCTTATAATTGAAAATTCACAAGGATACCTCTCCTCTGTGTTATAATGTGTTTTCTGACAAGTTGATGAATTACCCTCTGTGCAACCTCAGCCCTTCTGGAGTCATTCATTTGGGCCTGTTTTCTCCCTAGGTCTCTTTTCTTTCTGTCCTAAAAACACTCAGCTTCCTTGTTAGTTCAGCCTACCAGCTACCCTTTGGGATCTCTGTATCCTCCCTCTTAGGAGCTTGTCAGGTCTTCCTGCCTAGATCAGTAACTTTTTCCAATAGCCCAGTATCTGGGATGTAGTCCACTCAGGATACATTGAGAAAGTGCTTGAAACTTGACTCGTATCCAGTGGTGATAGGACATCAGCTCAGTTGTGTTTCAGGTGTTTTGATGCCCACCCTGTGTCCTCATGGGGACACTGAAGTATCCGTCTTAGGCTTTTTGGTTTTTTATTGTTTGTTTAGGAACATGCAATTTGCCAGTTTACTGATATATTTGATACAGGGCTAATTCCTATATAGCTTAAATGACATCAATTCAGAGGCACACTATCAGTTTAATAATCACTTTCGGCGAGCCAGAAGGAAGGAAACATTTTATTAAATATAAACAAGGATTATGAGATGCATTCCAATTTCAGGGAAAAAAAGTGTCTAGAATTGAGGAAATATGGTCTATATATAAACTCCTAGTGATGTACTGGGATTGGCCTGGAGGAAAATTATGTAGACAGGAGGTATTGGAACAGGGGAGGGAGATGAGAGACTGTTTTAAAAATCCAGTGGATACTGTGGACTATGTGAAAAATGAATATATCCAAATAAGAAGTTTCGGCATAATATTAACGGGCGTTTATGGATCCTCTGCAAACGCCCAGGTTCAAATCTCCAGCATCACACATTGTAGAATAGCATGTCCTCGTTTGACCCTGTTGGGGAAGCTGTCCAAGGAATGACTGAAGAAGACATCTTGCAATGTTTTGTGTCAGGAACCTTGTTTAGGTTAGTAACGCTAAACACTCTGTAGGCCTCTAAAAGGGAGAGTGGAAGTAGATGATGACCGGTTCCAGATGTTAGTGTCCTCGAAGCCTGTCTCTCTGGCCAGGACATGTCTCAGGCTGTCCCCGTGCACCATGCAGCATACTCAGAGTGAATCCTAGTAAAGCTTGCTGCTTCCTTGGCTTGGCTCACTCGGAATGCCAGAATCCTGGCTTTGGCAAGGAGTGGAATCCAGCCAGCCCAGTTATTTCTTTAGAACAGTCTCTGGAGGGCTTCTTGTACTTATTACTTTAGAAGACAACTGAGGATTAGTTGGGAATGCTTAAACCCACACTGCATAATGAAGCTAGGCACGGCTTTAGGCATAATTATGCGGGTAGGAGTATTTGTCTGTGTTTTCATTATGTGAGTCCCTGAAGTTAGGAGCTTACCTATGGAAGCCGAGGTTACGATTCATTGAAAACATTAACTGATGACAGACCAGTAAAAAAATTAGTCACAGCTTAACCCATTGTCCTCCTCCCTTCATACTTTTGTTTGTTGTGAGACATCTTGTCTGGGTCCTGGTCTCACTCTGAATGGCAGATAAAATATTCAAAAGCAGGACACAGGGAAATTGTAAATCTCACAAAAGCTTCAGGATTTTATGAAGTCCACGGAAGTGGTATTGAGTCATATTGAGTGGTATTGAGACCTTTTTGAGTGTCCCAGGGGACATGGGTTCAAGCCCTGGTCTGGGAAGATCCCGCATGGCGCAGAGCAGCTAAGCCCGTGAGCCACAACTACTGAGCCCGTGTGCCACAACTACTGAAGCCTGTGCGCCTAGAGCCTGTGCTCCGCAACAAGAGAAGCCACTGCAATGAGAGGCCCACGCACCACAGTGAAGAGTAGCCCCCGCTCGTTGCAACTAGAGAAAGCCCACGCACAGCAATGAAGACCCAACTCACCCAAAAATAAAATAAATAAAAAGTAAAAAAACAAAGTAAAATACAACTTTGTCATGAATGTAAAAGCTAATAAATCTGGGATTTTCTAAAAACTTCTTTAAAAAAAAAGTTAAATCTTATATAAAGGAAGCTTATTTTGATTATTTGTTATTTCATTTTTCTAGATAAAGTCCTCATCAACCCCCTCACCCCCACCTAAGTCCCCCATTTGATCATAAAATGTTGGTTCCCCATGTTAGGGATATTCACCTTGTGGCTTTGATTTTGTACCAATTATCCTGTGATAACGAGGACCTCCTTCTGATATATGCACACAATGCACGCAGACAGGCAGGTCCTCCTCACTAAGAAGGGTCTCTTTTCTGGTTTGATCTAGATTTCTGTGCTGCCCTGTTCTTATTCCCTGCTGCCCTGTATTGGGAAGTATCTTCTTTTATTGCAGCGCACCCTGCTTTTTATAGGAAGTCCTCCAGCACTCTTACGTGACAACTCAAGAGTTCAGCTTGAAGTGCAGAGAATTTAGCAATTGAACTGCTTAGGAGACTTGTGCTTATCTAAACACAGCAAAACCTCTCTCTCTCTCTCTCTCTCTCTCTCTCTGTGTGTGTGTGTGTCTTCTCCCCACAATAATTCCTCCCACTTTCACACATTATCTTTTCATTCGCACATGCTCAGGTTTCCAATGTGGAAAAGTACTTGAACTGCGACATAAGCTCTACACAGCTTTTCTAGAGAGATTTTTATTTCATAGTGTTTCAGTTCAGAATGACTTGCAACTTTAACGTGGCATGAGCACATTTGAAATTAGAGGGGAATATATGTAAGGGCCCTTCTCTCTCTGTTTGTTTTAAAATATGAATCAGTAGTGATAAATTCAAAGGATACGTATGAGAATTTGAACAGAGGCCCCCAAACATGTATGGTCATTTTTCATTCAGGGAACATTTTTTAGGCTTTAAGTTGTGTATTTAGATATCTATCTTCCCTCCCCCCAACCCCTAATTTGACATCCAGATTGTGTTTTAAATAAGTTTTAGGATTGTGTTGACTCAGCTTTTACACAAAGATGAGCTGTGTAGACTGCCTAAATATTTAGTTAACTATGATATTGAAAAGCCTCTGAGGTGCTCTTACAACCAGTGCTAAAAATAAATGCGGCAATCATATGTTGAATATATTTACAACAAGAAGTATTGCAGATTTTTGTTCTGCAACCTTCTTTAAATATTGTGACCCGAGACACAGGTACACTAGTACGCAGGAAAAGATGAGTATCATTTGAAAGTAAAATAATAGAGAAAAATGTGCCCGTTTGTTTTTAGTTCACTTTTCACTTTTCTCGTGTAATAAGGAATGATTCATCTCACAGAATGTCAGAGCTGGAGGAGACCCTAACAGTCAGCTTGAACATTTCCCTCATTTGTAGAAGAAAGGCCAAGAAGGAGAATGAATTCCATGCTGAATCCTGCAAGTACTTAGTGGCAGAGCCAGGACTAGACCCCAGGGCTGCTGGCTCCTAATTTTTATGTGCTTTTCATTATGCTGTGCTCTTACATGGACATTTGTAGGAATGGTATAGTGAGAGCTCATCTGTTTATTCATTTTATCATTATTTGGCAGACTGGATACCTGCTTCACCCAGTATATTAATTTTCTGTTGCTTTGTAACAAATCACCACCAACTGGGCTTAAAACAACTCCCATTTTATCAGTTCATAGATCTGAAGCCCAGAAATCCAGCATGGTGTGTCTGGGTTCTCTGCTCCAGCTGAAATCAAAGTGATGGCTGGATGTGTTCTCTGGATTCAGGGTCCTCTTCCAAACTCAACCCTGGGATGGGCGGAATTCAGTTTCTTGTGTTTGTAGGACTTGAGTCCACAATCCCCACATTGCCATCAGCTGGGGCCCACTCGAGCATCCAGAGGCAGCACCTCATTCCTCATCACGTGGCATCTTCCATTTTAAAGACATCAGCAGCATGTGGAATCCTTCCTGTACTTTGACTCTCTCTTTTTCTTTTGCTACCAGCCTGAGAGTACTCTCTGGTTTTAAGGGACTCGTGATTAGATTAAGCCCATCCAGATCATCTCTGTGTCTTAAGTTCAGCTGACTTGGGACTTTAATTGAGAAAACTCCGTCACAGTTGTACCTAGATTAGTGTTTTTTTTTTTTTTTTTCTTGCGTTATGTGGGCCTCTCACTGTTGTGGCCTCTCCCATTTGCGGAGCACAGGCTCCGGACGCGCAGGCCCAGCCCAG
>NW_006793908.1:779827-780753 GCF_000442215.2 Lipotes vexillifer
TCTTGCGTTATGTGGGCCTCTCACTGTTGTGGCCTCTCCCATTTGCGGAGCACAGGCTCCGGACGCGCAGGCCCAGCGGCCACGGCTCATGGGCCCAGCCGCTCCGCGGCACGTGGGATCCTCCCGAAACGGGGCACGAACCCGCGCCTCCTGCATCGGCAGGCGGACTCCCAAGCACTGCGCCACCAGGGAAGCCCTAGATTAGTGTTTGAACAACCACAGGACCAAAGTCTTGGGGGAGCCGTCTTTAGAATTCTGCCTACCATATCCGCTCGATCTGGTGGCCCCACTTTGGACAAACCCTGGCATCTGTGACACTTTTATGAACCTTGGGATAGAGGCAACTATATGGGGTTGATCTGTCCTTGTATTCCAAGGGCCTAGTGATGAAAATAGCCTTTAGGCAGCAATAACTGTCACAAAATCTGTGCATTTGATTGCATAGAAGAGGCAGTGTAATGCATGGCCCAACGGTCATAGCTGAAGTTGTTTCCAGTAAGGCAGCTGGGACAACCTGATGGAGTGAGAGTGACTTTTGGTAGCAGAGGAAGAAGAAAGAAGTTGGATGATAAAAGCCCAGTGATCTTGGTTCAGACGCCTCTGTTCTCCCTGTGGATGACAGCACTAAAGAGTAATGGATACTGAGCCCAAGTCAACAAGAAAAAGTTAAGCTCCGCATCCTCAGTTTCAGAAAAGAAAATCTGTGATCTAATGTGAAAGAAATTCCTGTCAAAAAATGGTTTAACATTTTGGTACCTAAAAAGGCTAAGTTTAATGGGAAAAGTAGTCTACTTTTCGTGGTACCCCAGTAGCTTCCTACTCACTTAAAATAAAACCCAAACTCCTGGTATGGCCAGAAAGGCCAGCTTCATTAGTCATCTTTCTGTTCCCAAGCACACCAATCTCTTTCCCTCCTCAGGCCCTTT
>NW_006793908.1:780775-794131 GCF_000442215.2 Lipotes vexillifer
CTTTCCCTCCTCAGGACCTTTACGCAAACCATTCTGCCAATCAGCTTTCACGTTTTTGTTTTTTTACATAGCTCACTCCTTCATCATATCTCAGCCTAATTTGCACATTCTTAGTTTCCTAATTGCCCTATGTATAGCATTACCATCTTGCCTCTTCCTAACCTCTGGTACCTTCTGTCCCATCACCCTGTGTATCTTTGGTACACTGTACTCCATTTGCTTGTTTATGATTTGTTTCCCACCTTTAGGAAGACACTCCTTGAATTAGACCTTCTCTCACTCACCTTTGTCTCCCCAGTGTCTAGATCAGGGCCCAGCACGTGGTTGACACTCAGTCACTATTTGTTGAATGTTAAAGATGTCCCGAGACATTAAATGTTCCTTTGTCATAAAGGGAAATCATGGCGTAACAGGAGTAGCACTGTTAGTTTTAGGCAATTTCAGCCTGTCACTGGACCTATTGGTATTCCTGATGACCAGTTTGGCAATAGGGATAAAAATGGCTTGATGACTAGCCTGAGGTCATACAGTTAATCAGAGGAAGAGCTAAGATTAACCTCCCCAACGCTTGATATTTTCCATCCTCCCACAAGGAACTGGTCTGTGTTGAAAATATTCAACTTTTAGAGGTCTTGCCTTTCTTAAAATTCCATTACTGATAGTCTTCTAATGTCCGTTTTGAACACTGTTTCAGTTCACCCTCCTTACTCTGTTCATATTTTTTCTGCTTGTAGATTCTCTTCCAGATTTGTTGTTTTCATCTTCAATGTCCATTAAACAAAAATGATGACAGATTCACCTCCCGGTGGAAATTACACATCTTTTGAGCTCTGGCCAATGTTCCTAACCCTCAGCACTCCTCGCTTTGTTAAAAATATCATTTACCCTTTAAGATATAGCTTCGTGGTTGGTATCGAGACTGAATTAATGAGTAACTTCATATGTTCAAGCAAAGCAGGAGAGATGCAGGTGGTGGAAAAGTACATGGAAATTATTTCCCAAATAAAACTTTCCTGTGCTTATGTTCTACAGATGATGCCAGATATTTCTTTCTCTACTGAGGCTTCTTTCATTTAGGCACCTCCACATGAATTTTACCCTGACAAACTTGAAACTGCTTTCAGTTTTTTGTTTGTTTTGCTTTTTTGCATTCTTTAACCCCCCCTCACCTCTCCCCTCCGGAGTTTTCTTGAGTAAACAGGAATGTACTATTTGGGTGGGGTTGCTTTTGGCTGTTGCCTATGTAGAATACGGGGTGGGGGGTGGGGGAAGAATAGGAAAAGCCAAGACCCTTTTTGCCAAGTTTCCAGATCATCTGCATTGTTGGGCAGTGATATGATGACTTATATTTGGTATCTTTATAGTCTTAATATATTCCCAGTTTAGGGGCTGCCAGCCAGAAGGTCTGCAAGAATTTTCCTTGTTTGACTAACAAGACTGAATGGTGACAGTCTTTCTTCCTCTTTCTTTTCTTTTTTTTAAATCTCCGGTTGATAACTATCGCTGTTTATGTGCGAAGCATTGCTTCTACTTGAGTGGTAAGAGAAGCGGCATGAACCCCAAAACAAGCAAGCCAGATGAACTGAGGGTAGAATAGAGTGGGCACAACCTTTTACGTAACTGCAGAGAATGCTTAATTAACCTTTAATGTCTGAATATCTTGGAAACATAAATTAGGGGCAAAATAACTTAAACGTCGAAAGGATTCCACATAGTCAAACATTATAAAGGGATCACCTGTCTAATTTACTAGAATGTCTACAATATCCATTACAGATGATCAAATAATTAACAAGGGGGAAGCCTGAAAGCTGAAGGATTCCAAGCCCTTAATGAGCAAAAGGCAATCAGAAGTCAAGATAAACAAAGTTAAACTATAATGATTTTTTAAATGGACAAAAAGATCAATGAGAAATCAAGATAAAACAAATCTGAAGTACAATGTTTTCATTGGACTCACTATGTCTAGTTTTAATATTCTGTTTTAACTGACAGAAATTAGAAATGCTAGATGATTTGCTTCTATATAGGTTGCCTAGCAGTTGAAGGAAGACATGATATTAAAACATAACCCTTTCCACTTAAGGGTATAACAGTTATGCTGAAGAGATGAAGACATACAAAAGGTGACAAGTATAGAATGTAAACAGGCCTAATGCCGTTTTCCAAGCTTCAGTTTTTCCTCTACATCCTTCTTCACTTTTGTCACATTCCCATAACACTTGTCCTATTGTCTTTGATTCGTTGCGCTTTCTTTACTTAACAGAACTTCCTTTTAAAAAAGAAACAGGACTTCCTTGGTGGCGCAGTGGTTAAGAAACCACCTGCCAATGCAGGGGACACGGGTTCGAGCCCTGGTCCGGGAGGATCCCACATGCCGCGGAGCAACTAAGCCCGTGTGCCACAACTACTGAGCCTGTGCTCTAGAGCCTGAGAGCCACAACTACTGAGCCTGCATGCCACAACTACTGAAGCCCGCGTGCCTAGAGCCCGGGCTCCACAACAAGAGAAGCCACCGCAAGGAGAAGCCTGCGCACCGCAATGAAGAGTAGCCCCAGCTCACCACAACTAGAGAAAGCACAGCAACGAAGACCCAACACAGCCAAAAATAAATAAATTTATTAAAAAAAAAAAAAAAAAAAATATATTTATCCCTAGGTGAACCAGTACCACTTTTTGTATAAGGGAACCCTATATTAAAAAAAAAAAAAAAAGAAATATATTTATCCCTAGGTGAACCAGTACCACTTTTTGTATAAGGGAACCCTAAAAATAAATAAAATGGAGACAAACCTATATTGTTAAATTTTAACTAGATACATTTACTTGCTAAAACCTCTTAGTTTATGCCCAGCTTTTCTCTCTGTTTAAAAAAAAAAAAAAAAGAGTGTTAGCAACTGTTAAATGTTAAAGACATGCCAGTACCAGGTGGAGACTTCTTCTAGATGTACCCAAAGCTTAAGAAAGAATAGCAAGGGAATATCCTTCTTATGTTGTAACACAAGTGCTTTTCAAGGATGTACCCCTGGGCCAAATGAAATCATGTCTTGCACAGGAGCGTAGGTGCCGCATGTGGGGATGCAAGCTGAGTGTAGGATACTGCTGAGATGCAGCCATGGTGATTCTGTCGGTTTTATGTGCACTTGGGAGTAGAGGCAAGCTTTTGAAAACCATCCATTGTAAATAGGAGGAGCATGGTGATTTAAAGGGCTTGTAAAAATTTGTAGATTAGTTTAATCTTTAGTAGACAGTTTTAATATGAGACTTTTATTTTATTTTCTCTCCCAGTCCTTTTCCCCTTACATTTTAGACAGTTTGGTTTCCGTTTTTAGTGATTTGCTTTGCAGCATACAGAATGGCAATGATTCTGTATGGCTGGGCAGGTGTAGAAAAGAGTCCAGAAGGGAGTCAAATATTGACACACACTTGCCTTTTTCTCTTGGAGGACTCAGAACCAAGTGGAGTCACAAATAGGAAAGCTATTCCAATGGCATTCACAGCATACCATAGGAGAGGGCGTGCGTACGTACGTTCCCAGGCAGCTCTCAGGTATCTGTGTGTAGATGACTTCTGGCCTTCTTAGAATTCCGGGACTGATGTCCCCTTGCTCCCCAGCAGCATTCAAATTTGTATTGGTCTTTTAATATTTCAGAGTACTTTCGGCATACCTGATCTCTTTTTATCTGCATGCTTTCTGTTGGCATGTGAAGTGTAATTAAGAAGATAAATAATCTGTAAAAGTATGTGTAAATATTTGACCTCCCAATTGTAAACAGAAATAACTTGGATTATCTTCAACTCTGCTTCCTTCTATTAGTGTAGATAATAGTGTTGATTGTAGGCACATTTACTTGTTAAAACTCTTTAGTTTAATAGCCATATGGCTATTAAAAGCCTTAATTTTTTTTTTTTTTTCATAGCCTCGGTCTGATAATCCCAGGGCTGGAAAAATTTATTCCAAGTCCAAATATTGAAAAGAAGAAAAGGCATATATACAGGAAGATAACCCGTCAATGAGTTATCTTTTAAAATGGAAGTCATCTATGTTTTCATCAGTAGGGCAATAAATACGCAAACTGTGGTATGACAACTCTTTGAATGTTTATACTGCTCTTAAAACCATAAATAATGAATGCAGAAAAGTGCTTACTCAATAAGTAGAAAAGTAATATGAGAGTTTGTGTGTTAGGATTACAACTGTGTAAATTGACACACACACACACACACACACACACACACGTATAAAAACACAGAGACGATATGAAAAAATAAAACAGCTGCTGTCAGGGTGGTGGCTTTTTAAAAAAATTATTCTTCTTGGGACTTCCCTGGTGGAGCAGTGGTTAAGAATCCACTTGCCAATGAAGGGGACGCAGTTCGAGCCCTGATCTGGGAGGATCCCACATGCCGTGGAGCAACTAAGCCTGTGCACCACAGCTCCTGAGCTTGTGCTCTAGAGCCCGCGAGCCACAACTGCTGAGCCCGGGTGCCACAACTACTGAAGTCTGCGCACCTAGAGCCCATGCTCCTCAACAAGAGAAGCCACCGCAATGAGAAGCCCACGCACCACAACAAAGAGTAGTCCCCGCTCGCTGCAACTAGAGAAGGCCTGCACGCAGCAACGAAGACCCAACGCAGCCAAAAATAAATTAAAAAAATTAAAAACCAAACAAAAATTCTTCTTCTTCTTTTTTTTTTTTTGTTAAGATGTTGGGGGTAGGAGTTTATTAATTAATTAATTTATTTTTGCTGTGTTGGGCCTTCGTTTCTGTGCGAGGGCTTTCTCTAGTTGTGGCAAGCAGGGGCCACTCTTCATCGTGGTACGCGGGCCTCTCACTATCGCGGCCTCTCTTGTTGCGGAGCACAGGCTCCAGATGCGCAGGCTCAGTAGTTTTGGCTCACGGGCCTAGTTGCTCCGCAGCATGTGGGATCCTCCCAGACCAGGGCTCGAACCCGTGTCCTCTGCATTAGCAGTCAGATTCTCAACCACTGCGCCACCAGGGAAGCCCCCCAAATTATTCTTCTTAATGTTCTTTTAGTGCTATAATATTTTGTCTGGAATAAAATTCAGGAGAAGAAAAAAAGATACAACTTGACCACATACATATGTATTAAAACAAGTGACACGAAGACAAAGTCTAAGGCAAAGTCAACTCCAGTTGTATAGAGTAGTTGAGTAATTGGAGTCTTAATAGAGCCATTAAACTACACGGTTGTGAGAAGTTGTGTGCAGTATCAATTTAACTTTTGATTGTGTGGTGGTACTTCCCAGTCTCAGTTTCCCACCCTGGCTTAGCACCCAACACAATGCCTGTCTTACTGTTGTTAATCACTAAAGGGTGGGTAGGTGAATGGCTGGATGGCTGGATGGCTGGATGGCTGGATGGCTGGATGGCTGGATGGCTGGATGGCTGAAGATTGGAGTTTAAGGTTGAAGTGGTGGTGGCGGAGAATAATATGCCTCAAACGTCAATAGAAAGACCAGTCTAGGCACTAAGATATTTAGAGTGGGAAGGGATGGGAAGGAAAGGAAAGGGAAGGAAAATGAAACAGTAATTAGAACCAAGAGGATCTCCTTGGGTAAGGCTTATTTAATGCACACCACAAAGACAAGGGAAGAACCCAGTTTGTTGGGGAACAGAGGAATTTCAAGGCTGGAGAAGTAACATACTTGTAGCTATGGAGGTAGGAGAAGGTAGCGCATGGATGTGGATTATACTGGCTGGGAGGGAGGTAAACTGATGGGGTTAATGATGAGCAGGAGTTTTCTAGAAGCTCCTGATACCCTTGGAGATGTGGACCTTGCTGCTACGAGAGGAATGGATCAAAGAAAGGCTGGAAGGGCTTGAGTCAGGCTTGTACTTAGAGATGTTTCAAACAGGGCTGCTTGTTCATGGGTAGTATGTCTGAGGCAGCTTGACCTTCATCTCCAACGGCATCATCATCACCTCCTCCCCCTTTGTTATTAATTCATCTAGTCCTCATAGCAACTCTATGAGGTAGGTCTTCTTACTAGCCTCAGTTTACAGTTTGGGGATCTGAGGCACAGAGAGATTAATTTACCTAAAATCACATAGCTCATAAGTGACAAAGGTAAAATTTTGCCCAGATCATCTGGTATGACAGCCCGTTCTCTTATATATTGTTATATGGGACCATAGCCCCTGGGGTGAGCAATTATTATTCAGTTATTAAAAATAAAGGCCTACAACTTATTCTCAGCTTCTCTTTTCTCAAAAAAGTCACATTAGATCTCCAGCTTGGTTTTCTTGTGATACGTTTCAGAAATTTTTTTAACAGGCAGATATTATACGCTCACTCTTAAAAGTCCCGATAATATGGTGGAAGTGATATGAAGAAGATAATAGTTACCGAAATTTCCACCTTCTAGAGATGACCGCAAGTAACATTTTAGTGACTGTCATTTCAGTCCTCTCTAAATACGGTTATACTTACTGATGGAATTGTACTCATCCACTGTTTCGTACATGTATCTTTCCATGCATGTGATTGTGTGTGTGTGTGTGTGTGTGTGTGTGTGTGTGTGTGTATTAATTAATGGGATTGTGTTTCGGGTGCTCTTTTGGTTTGTGTGCTCTTTGAATGGCTGTCACAGAGCTTTTACCATGTTAATGAATTTAGATGTGGAGCTTTTAGATTTGCAGTTGTGTCTCTACTTCCCAACAGAGCGCTGGCACATAATAGATGTTCAGTAAATCTTTGTTTAATGAATCATGTTGATTGCACTGTCTTATGCTATAATGTTTAAATGACCTTCTTTCTAATGAACATTTAGTTTGTTTCCTATTTTCCACTATAATAAATGGCACCATTTCCTCATTTCAGGTAGGCTGGCCGTTTTGTGAAGAAACCTTTATAGGTTAGCAGGCTGGGCAGGGTGAGGATGAAGCTCTTTTCCAACTCCATCCAGCTGGACATTTGCAGGCTGCCACTGATCATTCCATTAGAGACAATTACTCTTGAGAATTATTCCCTCTTCCACCAGAGGCCAGATTTAAACAAGCACATAAATAAAGCTTGATTTTTATGTTGGCCTCTTCCGTGGAGACTCTTTATCTTTTGTGGGTAAAAGAGCTCCAGTTGAATTATTTCTTGTCTTTTTCCCTGAGTTACAGTCATTTTCACCTAAATGAATTAGCAAGGGAAGAGAAACAAAATGCCAGAAATGCCGTTTGTATCCTTTAGAGCAGTGGTTCCCCACCTTTGTGGCATCTCAGACCCCAGTGAGAATGTAACCCAGTTGGGGATTATCTCCATAGAAGATCGCAGATGTGTTCAGAGCGGCGCTCCCCTGAGGGTGAGGCTTACAGGTTGCGAAGCGGGGCACCCAGCCAAGCTGTTCCCTCTGCTTTCGTTGCCTTCCTGCTGTGGTCGCTCTGCTGTTCTCATGTGATGGTGTTTCAGTGACACTGCTTTGGAAACTTTGTGGCTTTTGTTGTTGTTGTTGTTGATAGTTTGAGGTTGGGATGTATATATAGAGAGTTAATAAATGATGGCTCTTTTGTAGCAAAAGGGAAGAATGCAGCATTTTGTTTTCCATCAGTGTGTATAAACAGTCCCTAATCAGATCCCTTTTGTGCATTTTGTTAGTCACATTAAGCTAATGAACCGGGTGCATATGAAGCTTTTCTTGAATAGGATAGTTGGTTGTAGGAAAATCCCCTCTGAGCACAGTGCTGCCACACATATTGAGCCAGGCCTTCTGCTAATTATGGGCAGAGAAAGGCAGTAAGACATAGTTTCTGCCCTTCATGGGCTCGCGATCTTGTGGAGGGAGATGGGCATGTGAAGAAATCAATGGAGCCAAGCTGTATTTGTGAGCATGTTTGCTTCCAAATACCGGCAACTGGCCCAAGGCAGAAAAGAGAAGTTTGGGGCATATGTACTGAAAATTCCAGGGGTAGACTTTGTCTATTTCCGTTTTCCTCTCTATTGGTTTCATCTATAGGCTGCACCTCTGCATGTGCGAACTAACAGCCATCCACTCCTGGTGGCTCCAGTCTTGCATCATCATCATCACCAGCAACCCTAGTGAGAAGACCTTATTTCCCCCATCTCCCCTGGAGTTCCAACAGAAGTCTTGAATTTGGATTCCATGCTCAGCCCTCAGCCAATCACTGTGACCACAGACAGGAGGGACAGAATATGTTGATTGGCCAGATCTGGGTCGTGTGGGTAGGAAGGTCGGGAACCATCTACATGACATTTGAGGACATTGAGGTGCCATTACGAGAAGTGGGAGTGATGTGGGGCAAGTCAGAACAAGGACCACGACAGTAATCTACTGTGAATGTTACTGTAAGTTGTGGGTGGGCAAGGGAGGAAAGGCTTTCTGGGGAGGGTGGTGCCTAACTAAGTCTGGAATGAATGAATGAATGAGTCAAAGACTAAATTAGCCAATTTTCAGGATAAGAATACTCTTATATGAAACTTTGTGTGATTCTCTTAGTTTAAATTCAGATTTCAGTCCCACTTTGGTGAAATCCAAGATTCTATAAGTTCTTTAGGTGACATTGGAGACTTGAGTTTGAATGAATTTGAGGACGGAAGTATAGACTTAAAAGTCATTTTTGTCAGAGATGTGCATTGTAATGACATTTGGTGTGGTGTTATGTGTGTTTGATACATATTCTAGGTAGAAGAAAGAAAGTTACAGGTGTTTCTCTTTAGCACCTCACATTTGCAGGGGACTGTGTTAGAAACTTTACTGTAAACTCTTGATTACTTAGCAGGGCAGAATTACCACGGTTAAATAAAATAAAATAAAAATAACATTTTTGTGAAGAAACCGAAATGGCAGAGGAAGGAAAGCATCTAAAAGGTTCCAGTTGCCTGGAACTTGGCCTTAGTCAGTAAGCGTCACACACTATCTTTTGCACCATGGAGACACCCCGCCACACGCCCCTTTTCTAGTCAGCTGTGTCCTTGCCTCATTGCAGCCCTGGATTAGCTGCTATCTCCTGGGCTGAGGAGGCCCCAGGGTATAACTAATTAGCCATACTGCAGGAAGCTTGAGCAGGTTTAATCATATCTCTAAGCAAAAATCTATTTCTTCTGGTAGTCAGAGCCAGAGCACTCTTTTCTGTGTCTGCTCGTTTTTCCAAACTGAGACTGATGATGTCAAAAGTTGCCGACACCTTTTGAGCCCTTAGTGTGTACCATTCTTTCTGCCAAGAGTGTCACATGTGTTATCTCATGGTCCTGTGAGGTCAGTACAGTTATTGTCCCCATGTCGCATTTGAGGAAATTGAAGCCTAGAGAAGCCATATCCTGAAACGTTTCAGTTCAGCACCAGGCTGATCTGGGGGAAATTGGGGGGGGGCCTCTCTGATGAGTGACATCTGAGACAGACAGATGTCTGTGTCATGTCTGGGAGGAAGACATTTGAGGGAACTGGCATTAAGCAGGCTAACTTAATTTCCTAACTGTGTGATACCTGAGGTTTAGGATACTAAGCAGCGATACGTGGTGCTGAGGTCACTTGATGGAGGAGAAGCGCAAGCGAGAAGCACTGAGGGCCCCTGGCTGGCTCGCCCTTCAGTCATTGGAAGGCCTGCTCCGTCTCAGCCTCTGATGCCAGATTGTTTCAAGAGGGTGGTTTGCTCAGAGACCAGCTGCAGCCCCTAGGCTCCCTTCTAACACTGGAGGAAAAGAAAACTCATCTGAATAGGGGACTTAGAGACAACAGGGACTGCCTTAAAAGATTGTTACCACTTTGGATCTTTTTCTAAAAAGACAAAGGCTTGTTCCCAAATCTTTATATTGTATTGTTTTCATTTTTTCTTTCTGTGGTGTTTTAAAAGTGGTAAATATTTCTGTATATTGGATATCAGGTTATCCAAGTAAGTTTCCATTTATTCCATTTTACACCGTAGTTCAGTAAGTTTTCACTGGTGTTAGGATTGATTTTGGGGTTGTTTTAGAGAAGTGTTTCCCGACCTTTTTAGTGCGGTTAGTTAACTGAGAGTTAACTGCAGGATGAAAACAGACTCATCGCTCAGAGTGGCTTAGAGCGAATGCTAGGGATGCAGATAAGGATGTTCATTGCAGCTTGTTTGAGAAAGCTAATAAATATAGTAGGTGGATTGATGGATGGATAGATAGATAGGCAGACAGATACATAGACAGATAGACAGACAGACAGGCAGACAAAAAAGGAATTGCTCACATGCCTTACTAGCATGGGACTGGTTTATTCCGTTACAGTGCGTCCATACAGCGGATCACTGTGCAGTGCTTTCGGCCTGATGCTGGCCTGCCTGTACCGATGGGAAAAGCAGTGTGACAGTGGTGACATCCAAAACTTTTCGAGTAATATGATCTCCTTTGAGTAAATAAAACGATGTTTATGAGTATGCACACGTGCCCTTCCTAGTATGTAAATAATTCGTTTCCAGGGATGATACTAAAAAATTTAAAGGTTACATCTTTTGTGAGAGAGTCTATAGGACTTTTAACTTTTCATTTTTTATTTTTCTCTATAGTTTGATTTTAACCCATGCATCAGTATTACTTTTATGTAAAAAATAACAGTATTGAAAATAATACCCGTTGGTTATGGCTGAGTAAAAGGGAGGTTTAAATAATAAAATAAGCCCCTTTGAACTCCTTAATGAAAACCATCAGTGTGTTTTGAAGGAGTGAGTTCTGTCACCTACCCTAAGACCCAGGACATTTCTCTTCTTTTCTCTCCCTCCTCCCAGGCTTTATGAAACTATGCTTACTTATACCATGGATATTCAAAAGTAGGTCAGCAACAAAACCAAAAAAGACTCTCCTTTGGCTTTTGGGTGGTGGTGGGGAGAGTGCTGGCAGAGGATGTGAAATTTGCTTCCTTGACTTTCCTTGGCTTTTTGTGTTTATTGCTGGCTTCTAAGCCCTTCCCTCTCCTTTTCCACCTACATTTTGAAGAGATTGTTGTAGAGAAGGCAGTTCCCTAGCACTTTTAACTTATCCCTTCTGTATCCTTATGGCACGTTTAGAGTCCGTTTGTTGTCTTATTTCCTATTTGATCAATTACATTATTTTATATATAGTGTTTTATTCTTACCCTGATTGCTTCTGGTATATTTAGGGGGCGGGTCTGATTTTGGTACTCCCCTGGCTATCTTCTTTGTCTGTACTTCAGTGGTTGCTTTTTGAATATCTGGGTAGTTCAGTGTCTCTGACCCAAATAACCAGTGGAGCTTTTCTTGGCTTGCCTCGTTGCAATATCTGAAACGGTGTAACCAAGAACCCTCAGGCGGGCGGCCGGGCGGGCCTCTGGTTCTCTGTGTCTCGTTCTCCTGACTTCGGAATCTTGGCAGGCTGATGCCTACAAACGCCTTGTTAATGTTGGAGAATTTGAGGCAAGAGCACTTTTGACATTGGCTTTTCATGGGAATGGATTAATTCACATGCAATGATTGCTTACTGTTTTGTTCTTAAATGCGGTAACTTTGTATACTGGTTTAACATTTGCAAAGTATTTTTCTAAACATTAGCTCATTTAATTTGCTGGTAGTTATAATTGCACTCATCCTCTGTGGATGAGTTAGCAGAGCCTCCTCCTGCATCCAGGCCTTGTGGTGCAGGCCCCAGGCCTGTGCTTTTCCCTCCAGACACACAGTGTCTCCTCGTGAGGACTATCGAACGTGTTCGGCAGGCGTGTCTTCAGGGAAGCTGGTACGTCTTTTTGGAAATAGGTTTTCCTGAGCTATTTAGCATCCTTAATGTGTTCTCCTTCCGTTCCTTTCTCCTTCTCTCCCCGCCTGCTTTAGGTTCTGTCCCTTTCCAAGACCTTCCATTCAGTTCACTTGCCACCCTTCTCCCAGACACACATCTCCACTGTCACACTCTGCGTTTCACCTGAATGGCTTTTTCCATTAGTTCAGTTCTGACTTCCTTTATAAGATCTAGCACCAAACAAAGTCTTGCCTGACCTGGTACAGCTGACCTTAGTCCTTCCAAATCTCCATTAGCCTTTTGCACACAGTTTTGAAATATCACATCTTATGGATGGGGTGGGGGGTAGTGGAGGGGGCCTATTTGTCATGGATGTGGTGGCACACTGAGTCAGGAAAGTCAGTGTCTTGCCCAGTGATGCATTAACTGCATGGCCTTGGAAAAGTTGCTTACCCTCCCTAGGCCTGCAGTAATGAAAGAGGGGAGAGAATAATCTCTAGATCGGTAGTTTTTCAAGGTATGTTTCAGGAATCTCTGGGATTCTGTGGTTGTTGAGGTGAAAAGAAGGTTTTCTCCCAGCTTCTGCCAGAGCTGCCTCGCTTTCATCTTTTTAGTGTATGGAAGTTTCACATTCGATTGAACCAATGGATTGGTAGATTTTTGATAAAAAGAATTCTGTACTAAGAGGTTGAAAACCACCAGATTAGATGGTCCTGATATGATCCCTGTCTCTTACACACAATTAATTACTAGTCACAAAGTATTTTTAATTTGCCTTGGCTTTGTTCCTTAGATGTTTCCCATGTACATAGCCCCCCCCGCCCCTCTACAGTGTATAACTTCATTATCCTGGGTATCTAAGATTGCTTAATAAAGGACTATATAGGGTGAAGGCAACTCCAGTCTTTGTGTCGTGGGTGACGTGGATAGTGCTAAGTGAAAGCATAATGAAATTAGTTGAGGTACCTGCATTTATCTTAAGTGAATTCAACTGTAAGCATCCTGCAAGCAACACCACTTCATTGTGGCCTCTGAACACAAGCAACTGCTTTGACAGGTGCTCAGCGGAGGGAGCCACCAAATGGGGGAAAGCCTCTGTGGGACTGACTGATGGGCAGTACAGTACAGTTTAAACAAAGCAGAGTGCATCATGCTATGTGCGCAGCTTAAGGGCTTTGCAAGAGAAATTCTCACTCTATCTGGGTTTTGCCTTAAACGTTAGCTTTCGAACCTTATACCCAAGTTAAGATTTGATATCACCATATTCTGTTTCACTTCACTGGCAGTCCTTTCCCATGAAGGATTCTGCCGATTTTTATTACATGGTGATAATTCCATAATACTGCTTTACTCCTTACAGGCATTTTTGAAAATCTGCCTGAAATAGGAATATGAAACATTTAAAAAGCACCTCCTTTAAGGAAATCATAAGTTTATAAAGGAAATAAGTGAACTGATGTCATACTAGCAGTCTGTGCAGAACAGCTCCTGTTTCTGAGGGGCAGGGACTTTTGACTGAGGAAAGGACAGATCCTCTTGGTTTGTGCTTTTGCTGACCCTGAAAGTAACCCAAGGATACGGTGTCTGTCATGCCAGGACATTTGACCAGTCATCATGACTGTATTTTTGTATCGTCTCCATGAAGTCTTTTTTTTTTTTTTTTTTTTTTTG
>NW_006793908.1:794258-802548 GCF_000442215.2 Lipotes vexillifer
TTTTTTTTTTTTTTTGCGGTATGCGGGCCTCTCACTGTTGTGGCCTCTTCCGTTGCGGAGCACAGGCTCCGGACGCACAGGCTCAGCGGTCACAGCTCACGGGCCCAGCCGTTCCGCGGCATGTGGGATCCTCCTGGACCGGGGCACGAGCCCGCGTCGCCTGCATCGGCAGGTGGACTCTCAAACACTGTGCCACCAGGGAAGCCCTCAATGAAGTCTTTAACATCCACATGTAATAAATATATCCATTCAACATAAATTCAGCCAAGGAAAAAAGCACACCCAATAAGACTGTGTATTGAAAAATACAGGGTTCATAAGATATCCTGACAGGGAAAGATATTTTTGACATGCCAAAAATATAAATTGAGAACTTACTAAACTAGATTGGAAAGACAGTTCTGTGGAGACATCTGGTTCCCTGTAGGTGGAATTTCACCTCTTAAAAACAAGCTTATTGGGCTTCCCTGGTGGCACAGTGGTTGAGAGTCCGCCTGCCGATGCAGGGGACGCGGGTTCGTGCCCCGGTCCGGGAAGATCCCACATGCCGTGGAGCGGCTGGGCCCGTGAGCCATGGCCGCTGGGCCTGCACGTCCGGAGCCTGTGCTCCACAATGGGAGAGGCCACAACAGTGAGAGGCCCGCGTACCACAAAAAAACCCCCCAAAACCCCCCAAAAACAAGCTTATCAACTTACGTAGTGTGTGAACTACAGAGGATTTAGAGTCTGAACCTGTCGGCTCCTGCTTTTCTTTGCTTGGCGTTGTGCTCAGGTAGGTGCTTCTCACTGTGTCACACACACAGAGGCCCCTGTACGCCAGCAGCTCCTGGTTTACACTCTGCCCACGTAGCACGCTTAGCACAGAAGAGTTGGAGTTCCAGCAGAAGTCCCGGGGCTGACCATTTCATTGGCTTGGGCCAGGTCTGTTCCCTGAAGTGGTCACTGTGACTGATGGGCCAGGCCTGAGTCCTATGCCAGCCCAGGGGTTGGCTCCACCCGACCACATAGGGATGAGGGAAGGGGTAGTTCCCCAAAGGAAAATTGAGGAGTGTTAACAGTAGAAAGGGGACTAGATCCTGGGCAGGCTGAGGAACAGATAGATGGGCCCCTGAATGAGCAACTGAAAGGGGTCATATAGATGTGCCTCAGAGGGGGCTATGGGTGGTGATGGGTAAAGAAAGCTCTATAAAAGTAACACATAAGCCCTGGGTTCGTCCTTGAGACTCTGGCTTTGCTTGGTTGGTTCGTGATCTGTGCCATTTGTTTTGTGGCATCGCTCAGCCAATAAAGGGAACTTAAAACAGATACACAAAACTTCGTTATTGGTGCACAGTCATCAATTAACCTGATGCTGCAAAGAAAGGAGGCAAAGGAAGAATCCTCTTTACATTTCTTGGTTTGTTTCAAAGGCACGTAGAAGGTTGGCAAATTGTTTGTTGAATTGACTGTACTGGAGGTTACAGGGCTGCCACAGGTCAGCCCAGGTGGGTTTTTTTTCCCCCTGTATGATGCTGATCTTTGGACATTAGCCTCAGGTCTTTGTGCCGAATTCTGCAGTTTCCTGGGTTAGGAACTGACATTTGTGAGCTTCACTTTCTCCACTTGGCAGGGTCCAGTGCAGCTGCCTCCAGAAGCCCTAGCCATCTCCTGGCTGGGGAAGAAGATGGAAGGTGGTAGGGGAAAGAAGCAGAAACAGTTCACACTTGGCCCCCCCCAGAGACAGATCTGCTATCCTCCCCTGACCACAGAAATTCACTGAGGAAGTCGGTGAGTCAGAGATGCCCCAGGCTGGACATCCTTAGCACAGTTCAGTGAGCCTCTGGTATCCTGTGTTTTTCTGTTTTTACTGTTATTGCTTTCCTTCCAGGGTAAATTCACCAGCACGAAAAACATGAGTGTTACCTTGAAAGGTTTCCTCAGGCGCTTGGGCGGGTGATTTGATGGATCACCTGCAGAGGCATGGGAAGGTGATCCGGTTCCTCTTGACCACTCTGACTTTATTTTCAGTGACTCCGACATCTTGACAGCATTTTCCATTCCATCCCTAGGCTCTTGCAGACCTTCCCAGGAATGAGCACATTTGAGTCTTAAAATTTTCCTTTCTGTGTTAATTGCAGTGGGGTCAGGTTTTTGTCTCATTAGGTCTTAGCTGTATTCAGAGGGGCTATATGGCATGCCTGAGGTTCAAGGTCATCAGTGGGGGTACCTCAGTGGATGCAGTTTCCCTCAATAGCAGTACTGCCCCAAATGTGTTTTCGCATTTCTTTGCCTCTCTTTCTCTCCAGTGATGAGGAGGTATGAGATAATGTCTGAGAAATCCTTGGTTCCCTTTGGAGAAAGGCGTGCTCTCCATTTACTTGTATCCCTGTCTACTGGCCAGGGTTAGCCAGTAGCCCCTGCCAACCTTGATCTAGGCTATTCAGACTCAAAATTGAAACACCAGTAGAGAATGATGATGAAGTGTGTGGTCTGGTTTTAGACAACCTGAAGTTGAATTCGGGCCTCATCGCATATTTTTTGAATTATCTTGTGTCCCAGACTCTTAACCTTTTAAGTGGGGATAATTATAACACTAACCTCATAGAGTTCTTTGTACAGTTAGATGAGATAATCCATCAAAATTCCCTGGCACAGTACTTGCCACTAGTGCACACCCTATAAACGTTATGATCTCATTGTTGGAGCTTTATGTCAAGAAGGGAGTATTGCCCTTCCTGTAAGGGTTGAAATTGGGAAGAAAATACAAAGAGGCATAATGGGTGGTATGATAGCTAACCTGTCTGACCAGTCAGCTTTCTCAAATCAAAACCTTTACCAATGGAGTTCCCTGGTGGCCTACTGGTTACGATTCCGAGCTTTCACTGCTGTGGCCGGGATTCAGTCCGTGGTTGGGGAACTGAGTTTCGGCAAGCCACGTGGTATGGCAAAAACGAACAAAAAACACCGAAAAAACAAAAGTTTACCACATTTCTTTTGGATTTTGTTTTTAAAGAATTAAAGCATTTTAGATTAAAGTCCTCCAGTGCAGCAACACTATAGTAAAGGAAAAGGGAGGGGAGACTGTTAAAAACAAAAATGACTTGTCACCTAACCAAATGCAATGTGTGGGCCAGGGTTGGACCCTGGTTTGAACAAAACAGTTACAAAAAGAGTTTTTGGAGGCAGTTGTGGAAACTTCAGTGTGGACTATCAGATGATATTAAGGAATTATCATTAATCTTGTTAAGTATCATAATAGATGGTTGTTATTTGTGAAAAAATAAAATTATTGTAAGTTGGGGGGCATTTATAAGAAGTTTTTCTTAAATGTTTCCTCTATTTTTCTCTCCTTAATAAATAACATGTCACCTTGGCAGTTTCCACGAGAAACTCTCTCTTCTTTCCTTCTCCTCTCTCTCTTTTTTTTTAACACCTTTATTGGAGTATAATTGCTTTACAGTGGTGTGTTAGTTTCTGCTGTATAACTAAGTGAATCAGCTATACGTATACATATATCCCCATATCCCCTCCCTCTTGCATCTCCCTCTCACCCTTCCTATCCCACCCCTCGAGGTGGTCACAAAGCACCGAGCTAATCTCCCTGTGCAATGCAGCTGCTTCCCACTAGCTATCTATTTTATTTTATTTATTATTATTTTTTTTGAAATCATGGTAATCTCTTTATTTGAAACTTAAGACTCACAAAGAAATTGAACATTAACTGACAAAAAAAATTTTTTTAAAGGAATATAGGCCTATGTGAAGAGACATACTTGGTTTTTTATAACAAAGTTAATCAGCTATACATATACATATACATATATCCCCATATCTCCTCCCTCTTGCATCTCCCTCCCACCCTCCCTGTCCCACCCCTCTAGGTGGTCACAAAGCACCCAGCTGATCTCCCTGTGCTATGCAGCTGCTTCCCACTAACTCTCAGTTTTACATTTGGTAGTGTATATATGTCCATGCCACTCTCTCACTTCGTCCCAGCTTACCCCTCCCCCTCCCCGTGTCCTCAAGTCCATTCTCTATGTCAGCGTCTTTATTCCTGCCCCTAGGTTCTTCAGAACCTTTTTTTTAAGATTCCCTACATATGTGTTAGAATATGGTGTTTGTTTTTCTCTTTCTGACTTACTTCACTCTGTATTACAGACTCTAGGTCCATCCACCTCACTACAAATAACTCAGTTTCGTTTCTTTTTAT
This sequence comes from Lipotes vexillifer, assembly GCF_000442215.2. NCBI lineage: Eukaryota > Metazoa > Chordata > Mammalia > Artiodactyla > Lipotidae > Lipotes > Lipotes vexillifer. The sequence continues at coordinate 798,448 of NW_006793908.1, forward strand.
GCCTGAGTAATATTCCCTTGTATATACGTGCCACATCTTCTTTATCCATTCATCTGTTGATGGGCATTTAGGGGGCTTCCATGTCCTGGCTATTGTAAACAGTGCTGCAATGAACATTGTGGTACATGACTCTTGTATTTTTTTGTTTTTTTTTTGCGGTACGCGGGCCTGTCACTGTTGTGGCCTCTCCCGTTGCGGAGCATAGGCTCTGGACGTGCAGGCTCAGCGGCCATGGCTCACGGGCCCAGCCGCTCCACGGCATGTCGGATCTTCCCGGACTGGGGCACGAACCCATGTCCCCTGCGTTGGCAGGTGGACTCTCAACCATGATTTTCACAGGGTATATGCCCAGTAGTGGGATTGCTGGGTCGTATGGTAGTTCTATTTTTAGTTTTTTAAAGAACCTCCATACTGTTCTCCATAGTGGCTGTATCAATTTACATTCCCACCAGCAGTGCAAGAGGGTTCCCCTTCCTCCACACCCTCTCCAGCATTTATTGTTTGTAGATTTTTTGACGATGGCCATTCTGACTGGTGTGAGGTGATACCTCATTGTAGTTTTGATTTGCATTTCTCTAATGATTAGTGATACTGAGCATTCTTTCATGCGTTTGTTGTCAATCTATATATCTCCTTTGGAGAAATGTCTATTTAGGTCTTCTGCCCATTTTTGGATTGGGTTGCTTGTTTTGATATTGAGCTGCATGAGCTTTTTGTATATTTTGGAGATTAATCCTTTGTCAGTTGCTTCGTTTGCAAGTATTTTCTCCCATTCGGAGGGTTGTCTTTTCGTCTTCTTTATAGTTTTCTTTACTGTGCAAAAGCTTTTAAGTTTCATTAGGTCCCATTTGTTTATTTTGTTTTTATTTCCATTTCTCTAGGAGGTGGGTCAAAAAGGATATTGCTGTGATTTATGTCATAGAGTCTTCTGCCTATGTTTTCCTCTAAGAGTTTTATAGTGTCTGGCCTTACATTTAGGTCTTTAATCCATTTTGGGTTTATTTTTGTGTATGGTGTTAGGGAGTATTCTAATCTCATTCTTTTGCATGTAGCTGTCCAGTTTTCCTAGCACCACTTATTGAAGAGGCTGTCTTTTCTCCATTATATATTCTTGCCTCCTTTATCAAAAATAAGGTGACCATATATATGCGTGGGTTTATCTCTGGGCTTTCTATCCTCTTTCATTGATCTGTATTTCTGTTTTTGTGCCAGTACCACACTGTGTTGATTACTGTACCTTTGTAGTATACTCAGAAGTCAGGGCACCTGATACCTCCAGCTCTGTTTTTCTTTCTCAAGATTGCTTTGGCTGTTCGGGGTCTTTTGTGTTCTCATACAAACTGTGATATTTTTGTTCTTGTTCTGTGAAAAATGCCATTGGTAGTTTGATAGGGATTACACTGACTCTGTAGTTTGCTTTGGGTAGTATAGTCATTTTCACAATGTTGATTCTTCCAATCCAAGAACATGGTATACCTCTCCATCTGTTTGAGTCATCTTTCTTTCATCAGTGCCTTATAGTTTTCTGCATACAGGTCTTTTTTCTGCTTAGGTAGATTTATTCCTAGGTATTTTATTCGTTTTGTTGCAATGGTAGATGGGAGTGTTTCCTTAATTTCTCTTTCAGAGTTTTCATCATTAGTGTATAGGAATGCAAGAGATTTCTGTGCATTAATTTTGTATCCTGCTACTTTACCAAATTCATTGATTAGCTCTAGTAGGTTTCTGGTAGCATCTTTAGGATTCTCTGTGTATAGTATCATGTCATCTGCAAACAGTGACAGCTTTACTTCTTCTTTTCTGATTTGTATTCCTTTGATTTCTTTTTCTTCTCTGATTGCTGTGGCTAAAACTTCCAAAACTATGTTGAGTAATAGTGGTGAGAGTGGGCAACCTTGTCTTGTTCCTGATCTTAGAGGAAATGCTTTCAGTTTTTCACCATTGAGAACGATGTTGGCTGTGGGTTTGTCATATATGGCCTTTATTATGTTGAGGTAGCTTCCCTCTATGCCTACTTTCTGGAGAGTTTTTATCATAAACGGGTGTTGCATTTTGTCGAAAGCTTTTTCTACATCTGTTGAGATGAGCATATGGTTTTTATCCTTCAGTTTGTTAATATGGTGTATCACATTGATTGATTTGCTTATATTGAAGAATCCTTGCATTCCTGGAATAAACCCCACTTGATCATGGTGTATGATCCTTTTAATGTGCTGTTGGATTGTGTTTGCTAGTATTTTGCTGAGGATTTTGGCATCCATGTTCATCAGTGATACTGGCCTGTAGTTTTCTTTTTTTTTGTGACATCTTTGTCTGGTTTTGGTATCAGAGTGGTGGTGGCCTCGTAGAATGACTTTGGGAGTGTTCCTCCCTCTGCTATATTTTGGAAGAGTTTGAGAAGGATAGGTGTTATCTCTTCTCTCAGTGTTTGATAGAATTCACCTGAGAAGCCTTCTGGTCCTGGGCTTTTGTTTGTTGGAAGATCTTTAATCACACTTTCAATTTCATTACTTGTGATTGGTCTGTTTATATTTTCTATTTCTTCCTGGTTCAGTCTTGGACAGTTGTGCTTTTCTAAGAATTTGTCCATTTCTTCCAGGTTGTGCATTTTACTGGCATAGAGTTGCTTGTAGTAATCCCTCATGATCCTTTGTGTTTCTGCAGTGTCAGTTGTTACTTCTCCTTTTTCGTTTCTGATTCTATTGATTTGAGTCTTCTCCCTTTTTTTCTTGATGAGTCTGGCTAGTGGTTTATCAATTTTGTTTATCTTCTCCAAGAACCAGCTTTTAGTTTATTGATCTTTGCTATTGTTTCCTTCATTTCTTTTTCATTTATTTCTGGTTTCTTTCCTTCTGCTAACTTTGGGGTTTTTTTTTTTTTCTTCTTTCTCTTATTGCTTTAGATGTAAGGTTAGGTTGTTTTTTTGTGGTTTTTCTTGTTTCTTGAGGTAGGATTGTATTGCTATAAACTTCCCTCTTAGAACTCCTTTTGCTGCATCCTTGGGTCATAGTGTTTTCCTTGTCATTTGTTTCTAGGTTTCTTGTTTTCCTCTTTGGTTTCTTCAGTGATCTCTTGGTTATTTAGTAGCATATTGTTTAGCCTCCATGTGTTTGTATGTTTTATAGGTTTTTTCCCATAATTGATATCTATTCTCATAGTGTTGTGGTCAGAAAAGATACTTGATACGATTTCAGTTTTCTTAAATTTACCAAGGCTTGATTTGTGGCCCACGATATGATCTATCCTGGAGAACGTTCCATGAGCACTTGAGAAGAAAGTGTATTCTGTTGTTTTTGGATGGAATGTCCTATAAATATCAAATAAGTCCATGTTGTGTAATGTGTCATTTAAAGCTGTGTTTCCTTATTTATTTTCATTTTGGATGACCTGTCCATTCGTGAAAGTGGGGTGTTAAAGTCCCCTAGTATGAATGTGTTACTGTCGATTTCCCCTTTTATGGCTGTTAGCATTTGCCTTATGTATTGTGGTGTTCCTGTTTTGGGTGCATAAATATTTGCAATTGTTATAACTTCTTGGACTGATCCCTTGATCATTATGTCGTGTCCTTCTTTGTCTCTTGTAATAGTCTTTATTTTAAAGTCTGTTTTATCTGATCTGAGTATCACTACTCCAGCTTTCTTTTGATTTCCATATGCATGGAATATCTTTTTCCATCCCCTCACTTTCAGTCTGTATGTGTCCCTAGGTCTGAAGTCAGTCTCTCATAGACGGCATATATACGGGTCTTGTTTTTGTATCCATTCAGGCAGTCTGTGTCTTTTGGTGGGAGCATTTAATCCATTTACATTTAAGGTAATGTCGATATGTATGTTCCTATTACCATTTTCCTAATTTTTGTGTGCTTGTTTTTGTACGTCTTTTCCTTCTCATGTGTTTCCTGCTTAGAGAAGTTCCTTTAGCATTTGTTGTAAAGCTGGTTTGATGGTGCTGAATTCTCTTAACTTTTGCTTGTCTGTAAAGGTTTTCGTTTCTCCACTGAATCTGAATGAGATCCTTGCTGGGTAGAGTAATCTTGGTTGTAGGTTTTTCCCTTTTATCACTTTAAATATGTCCTGCCACTCCCTTCTGGCTTGCAGAGTT
>NW_006793908.1:802558-804006 GCF_000442215.2 Lipotes vexillifer
AAGGATCAGCTGTTAACCTTATGGAGATTCCCTTGTATGTTATTTGTTGCTTTTCCCTGCTGCTTTTCATATTTTTTCTTTGTATTTAATTTTTGATAGTTTGATTAATATGTGTCTTGGCGTGTTTCTCCTTGTATTTATCCTGTATGGGACTCTGCACATACTGGACTTCATTGCCTCTTTCCTTTCCCATGTTAGGGAAGTTTTCAACTATAATCTCTTCAAATATTTTCTCAGACCCCTTTCTTTTTCTCTTCTTCTTCTGGGAACCCTATAATTCGAATGTTGGTGTGTTTAATGATGTCCCAGAGGTCTCTGTGACTGTCCTCAATTCTTTCATTCCTTTTTCTTTATTCTGCTCTGCGGTAGTTATTTCCACTGTTTTATCTTCCAGGTCACTTATCCGTTGTTCTGCCTCAGTTATTCTGCTATTTATTCCTTCTAGAGAATTTTTAATTTAATTTATTGTGTTGTTCATCATTGTTTGTTTGCCCTTTAGCTGTTCTAGGTCCTTGTTAAACGCTTCTTGTATTTTCTCCATTCTATTTCCTAGATTGTGGATCAACTTTGCTATCATTACTCTGAATTCTTTTTCAGGTAGACTGCCTGTTTCCTCTTCATTTGTTTGGCCTCGTGGGTTTTCACCTTGCTCCTTCATCTGCTGCATATTTCTCTCTCTTCCCATTTTGTTCAACTTACTGTCTTTGGGGTTTCCTTTTCATAGGCTGCAGGTTCGCAGTTCCCATTGTTACTGTTGTCTGCCCCCAGTGGGTGAGGTTGGTTCAGTGGGTTGCGTAGGCTTCCTGGTGGAGGGGACTGGTGCCTGTGTTCTGGTGGGTGGGCCTGGACCGTGTCTTTCTGGTGGGCAGGGCCATGTCCGGTGGTGTGTTTTGGGGTGTCTGCGAACTTAGTATGATTTTAGGCAGCCTCTCTGCTAATGGCTGGGGTTGTGTTCCTGTCTTGCTAGTTGTTTGGCATGGGGTGTCCAGCACTGGAGCTTGCTGGCTGTTGGGTGGAGCTGGGCCTTAGCGTTGAGACGGAGATCTCTGGGATAGCTGTTGCCAATTGATATTACGTGGGGCTGGTAGGTCTCTGGTGGTCCAGTGTCCTGGACTTGGCTCTCCCACCTTGGAGGCTCAGGCCTGATACCACGCTGGAGCACCAAGACCCTGTCAGCCATATAGCTCAGAAGGCAAGGGAGAAAAAAAGAAAGAAAAAATAAAATTTAAAAAAATTATTAAAATAGGGCTTCCCTGGTGGCGCAGTGGTTGAGAGTCCGCCTGCCGATGCAGGGGACACGGGTTCATGCCCCGGTCCGGGAAGATCCCACATGCCGCGGAGCGACTGGGCCCGTGAACCATGGCCGCTGAGCCTGCGCATCTGGAGCCTGTGCTCTGCAACGGGAGAGGCCAGAACAGTGAGAGGCCCGCGTACCGCAAAAAAAAAAA
>NW_006793908.1:804032-804922 GCF_000442215.2 Lipotes vexillifer
AGAGAGAGAGAGAGAGAGAGAGAGAGAGAGAGAGAGAGAGCAAGGAAACCAATAAACTCCCCCTCCTCTCTTAAGTCTAGTAAATTCTGAGCTCCCAGCTGGTGTCTGGGTTTTGCTCCACTGCAGTTTTATCTGCGTCTCCAGCTGGAGTGAGTCTGCCCAGAAAGCAGATTCTTTCCTGCAGGGAACTGAGGTGCATCCGGCAGGTACTGCAGTCTTCCTTTTGACTCAGTGTTTTCACTTAGGATTTAACCCACACAGATGTGCCTCTTGAGGACTAGGAATGCCACTGATGGGCTGCCCTGTCAAGCCCCGGAGAAGAAAATGGCAGGAGCAGACTTATAGCTTTTCAAAGATGTAAACATTTCTTCCATACGCCATCAAAAGGAAAAGAAAAATTCAGGGACAAAGTACCGAGATTTGATTCTGGCTACATTATTTATATGGGGGGCAAAGAGGGTATTTGTGTGAGAATTGAGGGAAACTGCCCCACTGTGAGCCCACTTCCAGGTGCTAATCCTACAGTCCCTGTGTTAGACATGTAGGTGGGGAGGGAAGAGAAGCGAGTGGGAGGTTGGCAGAGTCCTGTTTGCCTGACCAGTAGCTAGAAACTCCAGAATAAGGTCTTCTGGAGAGAAATATCAACTCAGGGGTCATGCTTTACTGTCACTTTCAAGCCAAATTTATAAATATATATTCACCACCCAGATCAAGATATAAAATATGTCCGCCAGCCCAGAAGGCTCACTAGTGCACCCAGTCAGTACCTCCCTTAATCCCCCACCCTCTAGGGAACCACTGTTTTGATTCCATAAACATTGATTAGTTTCCCTATTGAGCTTCGTGTAAGTGGAATCACGTGGCATATACCCTCTTTGGTAGCCTCTTTC
>NW_006793908.1:804932-806945 GCF_000442215.2 Lipotes vexillifer
ATCCCCTCTTTGTTAGCCTCTTTCCCTCCATGTATGTCTGTGAAGTTCACCATGTTTGCATGTAGTGCTAGTTTGTTCTTTTTGTTGATATAAAGCATTTCATCATGGGCAGTATATCACAAGTTTTTCATTCTTTTGTTGATGACCATTGGGTTGTTTCTAAATTTGAGCTTTTACGAGTAAAGCTTCTAGGCGTATTCTCCTATATGTCTTTTTGTTGGCCATAAGCACTCATTTTTCTTAAGTATATCCCCAGGAGTGGGATTGCTGGATCACAGGATAGACGTATGTTTACCTTGGTAGATATTGCCAAATAGTCTTGCAAAGGGTTGAACCCATTTCCCTATCCACCATCAGTGCATGAAGGTTCTAATTGTTCCATATCCTCACCTGCACTTGGAACTGACCATCTTTCTAGTTGTAGATAATCTGGTGTGTATATAGTAGTATCTCATTAGGTGTGTACTTGCACTTCCTTGATGAGTAATGATGTAGAGACCATTTGGATATCTTCTTTTGTGAAATGCCCATATAGTCTTTTGGCCATTTTTCTCCCATTGCAAACTTGTCTTTTCTGTAAAGGCAAGTAGTCACCAGGAAGAGAAAAATGCAGATAGAGAGGCTGCATGTGGAGGCAGTGTCACCTGGTTAGTGATAAAAGGCATGGGTGTTGGTGTCTGACACCACCAATTCCAGTCCCAGCCTCACTAACCTGCGAGTTGGGTGGTTAAGTAAGTTTCTAAGCCTATTTCCTCACTTTAGAATGCAGATAATAACAGTACCTGTCTCAGCAGTGTGTTGGGGGGATTAAATGAGATATGTGTCACTTAAGGTGCGATGCCTGGCACATAGTAAGTGATCAATAGATATTATACGTGAGTAGCCGTGCCAGTGGTGATGATGGGGAGGCAGGGGAGGCTCCTTTGCGAGCTCGGGGTATTATAAGTGTGTGAGCATTCAATCATTTTTGGCCCCGGTGGTCGAGCAACTCCTTCCTCCCACTCTATCTGTCTGGTCGAGATCTAATTGTCCTGCTGTCCGTTCTTACCCTGGCCTGTCCCAGCCATTTATCGGCAGGGCTTTGGGCCATCACCCTGATTCTGTGGACAGTTCAGCTCCTGAACTTCTCATTCTAGCTCTGGCCCAACCTTTTTATTTTTCTTCCACTTTGAGTAAGGTGGATAATGCATTTATTAAGCACCTACTTCTTAGACACTGTGCTAGAGTATTTCTAGGGAATCATAATCAATCCAGCTCTTAGGAAACTTACCATCCAGTGAAGTAATAATAATAAGTAGTTACTCCATCATTTCAGCGTTTATTTTATGCCAGACACATCTAGATGTGTTCATGTATTACCACATTTAATTGTAACAGTATTCTGCAGAGGTATGTACGATAATTATCTCTATTATCAATATTGGGGAATATTACCCAAGGTCACATAGCCAGTAAGTGTCAGAACTAACAGCTGAACTTAGATGCAAACCCGTTCCCTTATTGCTATACTGCCTCTCTTAAAACATCTCTCCCTGAAGCAACTTGGGCCAAATTGACAAAGCATTAACAACCCCGAACCACAAATACAGTCGATAAATGCTCTACTGGTCTTTCTCTGCTGGTGCATGCATATCCCAGAAGTGGGGAAGCCATGGGCTACCCTCAGGATGAGATTTCCTAAAGTCTGTTTTATTAGGTAGGATACAAGTTAATGTTCGGCAAGTTCTTTCAAGGGCTGAGTGTGCTCCCGGTAATCATTATAAGCAGCGGGTTGGCTACTCTTCTCCAGGGCAGCATTATCTTCAGTCACTTGATCTTTCTGTATACTTTCTACTTAAAAGGACTAATTGCTTCCTCCTCCTCCAGAGCTGCGGGCCAGAATCAAACCGGAGTTGCCTTAGTCCCTGGTTGAGGAGAAGGTACTTGAGTCACGTATGGTGTCAGCACACCCCAACCTGGCTTAGAGCTAATTCAGCGCTTCCCCCTCCTTTTTTTTTTTTTTTTTTTTGGGGG
>NW_006793908.1:807079-817914 GCF_000442215.2 Lipotes vexillifer
TCTCCCGTTGCGGAGCGCAGGCTCCGGACGCGCAGGCTCAGCGGCCACGGCTCACGGGCCCAGCCGCTCCGCGGCACGTGGGATCTTCCCGGACCGGGGCGCGAACCCGCGTCCCCTGCATCGGCAGGCGGACTCCCAACCACTGCGCCACCAGGGAAGCCCACTTCCCCCTCCTTTTTAAACTTCAGAAGTTATTGACTAAGGGAAAGATTCCCATTTTCCTATCGTCTGTTACAGTTATGCATCTGCCTGTATTTTACTCTGTAGCCTGTTGACATAGAAAAGGGACTCTTGGAGGCTCTCATTGTATTAACCCACTCAGAAGTCTTTTCTCCAATCCATTTGACCTGAGACTCCTTTTTTTGCTGTTGCTGCATGTAAGCTAGTTCAATCCAGTTCACTCTATGTTGCTTTCAAAGGCTAAAAAAGCCCTGTGACCAAATGTTTAGCAGGCTGTTCAGACATGATGGACTGACAGCTCCATCTAAGTCCATTTTCTGCCTTACACACTCCTCCTCATACCCCAAGCCAAAGGTGGAAACCCAGCAAGTTACATAAGCTGTTGGAGCAGTGCAGTTGGCTGGCTGCTGGCCCAGGCAAACTCAGCTTTGGAGCACTTGGGAATGCCTGCACTGGCAATAAGACATGGGCTCGTTTTTAATGAGAACAGTCATTTCATTTAGCTGTGTAAATTAGAGTAGTAGAGCAGGATCAGGGCAGTGATCCCCTAAACATGGCTGCCGGCTCCCCTCTGGGGCAGGAGAGGGGATGTCTCTTGGTGGGATGGGTTTGTCACTACTGTTCAGACTTTACAGGGAAACTCTGCTGTTTAAACAGGGAGGAGTGGGAAGGACAGCAGGACAGGAGTAACGCGGTTATACAGCCTGGCAGACCCGTGGAGTCCCTTGGGGAATAGAAGGAAGGAATCTGAATTCATCTGAAAGGGAGATAATTGTGTTTGTCCTTGATGTCTGAGGCTGATTCTCCATGCTACTCCATGGTGAATCAGGCTCAAAGATGCTAATCCTTTGTTTCTGTTGTTTTAAAAATGGTCAAATGTGTAAAATGACCAAAAGCATAAGGAGGAAAATGAGTATCACTCATCTCACTCACAGGGAATAGGGGCTACTTTTTGACGTTTGTGTTTGCAACTTTTTTTTCTGTCGTAAACAAAATGGATCACTTTATACATATTGTACTGTAAGTAGGATTTTCATTTAATTTACTATATTTTTCTCATATGTACTAGTTTAGCCATGAGTTTTGCTGTCAACAACTGAAAATCCACCAATGCAATGGGGGATATTTAGGCTTTAAGACATAGGATAGGCAGTCTGGGACAGATGGGTGGCTCTGTGAAGCCTTCAGGGACCCAGATTCTTTCCATCTTTCTGCTTCTCCATCCTCAGGGTGTAAGCTTTTGTCTTCCTTGTCACCTCATGATTGCAAGATGGTTGCTGCACCTCCTTGCCTTGTGTCTGGGGTTCAGGCAGGGAGAAGGATGGAAGAAGGAAGAGTTGATGTGTGTGTCAGAGGAACAGAAGTTTTCCAGAAGGTCCCTAGCTTGCATCTGCTGTGTCTCTTTGGCTGGACCTGACTCACATTCCTACCTAAGAGAATTGCAGTGTTTTCAGCTGAATGACGTTTTGCTTCTACATAATCAGGGGTCAGTTCTTAAGGAAGAAGGGAAGAATGGACATTTTATAGACAGCTAGCAGTGTCCATCACACCTTGTTTCTAAAGATTATTCCACAGCCAGAAGTTCTCGGGTGACTTACAAACTCCTTTGATGATATCAAGAAAATTGTGTGCACTCTCCTCAGGAAAATGTATAAACACATAACACTTTACATATAATATCGGGGAGGTTTATGTACTCACTAAAATTCCGCTGTGGGCTTCTGTCTATGATTCTCTCCTTGGCATAAATTCATAGAAGTGTCGTACTTGGTGAACACATGGATCCATTTTTGAAGCTTGTTCTTCAATGAAGACTGTCAATTTATACTTCTGTAAGTCACACACGGGAATGTCTGTTTCCCTGAGCCCACGTCTGTACTGTTACCATTTAAAAAAAATCTTTTAATTTTTTCAAAAACAAAAAAATAATATCATTGTTATCATTTCAGTCAAATTTGAGTATTCTCCATGTTTATTGAATACTTGTCCCCCTTTTGCAAATAGTTTATCCTTTGTTCCATTTGTTTTTCTGTTTACCTTTCTCCTACTGATATAAGAGCTCTTTATATATTAAGGCTACGAGCCACTTTAAGTATTTTATTTTTGCTTGAATGCATCTCCATTCTAAGGTAAATATTCACCTGAGATTTGTTTTGGCATCAAAACAGTGTAAGGTGGAGACCTACCTTGATTTTTTTCTCTCCAGATGATTATAATTATCACAAAGCCTTTATTTCTGAACTGATTTGAAGTGCTCGAAGATGATTTAAGAAGGGTAGCAGTGATTTTTAAAAAATATTTATTTATTTATTTGGCCATGCCAGGTCTTAGTTGTGGCACAGGATCTTCATTGCTGCATGCAGGATCTTGCAGTTGCAGCATGTGGGATCTTTAGTTGCCGCATGCAGACTCTTAGTTGTGGCATGTGGGATCTAGTTCCCTGATCAGGGATCAAACCCAGGCCCCCTGCATTGGGAGCATGGAGTCTTCTTAGCCACTGAACCACCAGGGAAATCCCGGTAGCAGTGATTTTTAAGCACGTGGAGTATGCAAAGTTTAGCTGCCATAGAAGAAACCGCGTGAGCTGCCACACGGCTTTAAGCGACCCTGTTTTTTTTCATGGCTGACACACTTCTGGGAGTGAGGAAATTAGGTTCTGTGCCTTGCCCTGATGCTGACTGCTTAAATTTCTTGGTGTGAGCAATTTGATACTTAAAACGCTGATACAGACGGCAATTTGCTCTTCCCAGATTTGAAGGGTTCTCTAAGTCTTAGATTCATTTTTAATTTCGTAACTTGTTTGGGTGATTGGATTGGCACTTTTTAACTGAGTTTAATGTAAACTGAGTCTAGGATGTGCATTGACAGAACTTTAAATGACTTTGGTTCATCATGTCATTCATCAGATGTTTATTGAATGCCAGCTGTGCACAAGGGCCTCTGGGATCTACAGGGATAAATCTGTCGCCTTGCCTTTATTTCAGAGTGGAAGTGGTGCATGTGAGGTGTGAACACAGTGTTTTGAAATAGAAGAGATGATTTTAGACAAGGGAGTTGAGGACAGCTTAGGAGAAGAGGCACATATAAGTAGGGCTTTGGAGGCCCCTGCATAGGCAGGGATGAATAGAAGGGATTTCTTGGCCAGAAATACAGGAACAAGGATTCTTAGACAGAACACCCTGGGGCAGATGTAGGAAACAGCCAGTTGTTGTGTGTAGCTGGGGCATGAGGTCGGGAAAGAGAAAATAGGAAGTAAGATAGAAATGTTGGGGCCAGCCTGCCAGAGGCCTCACATAGAAATTTGGACATTATACTGTCAGGAGTGATCTGACCATAAAGGTTTTGGAGCAGAAGCGATTTCAGAGCTTTGGCTACATGAAGGACGTGTTGGCAGGGGGAGGGCAAAAGTCAAACCAGTTTGAAGACATTCCAAGTAAGAGGTACTAACTCCCCAAAAGTAGTCTTGGGACTAAAAAGGAAGGAATGGATATGGTCATCACTTTGAAAACAAAATATAGTTGTCACTTGATTAGATGTGGGACTAAAAAGACAGAATTTTCAGCTTTTAGGTCCAAGTTACTGAGATTAAAGTGATGCCATTAACCAAGACAATGATTATTAACTACTGAGCATTTTACTAAACATGTACTCTGTGCTGGGCACTATGCCAGCAGCTTTCCTGCTGAGGCACAGAGAGGTGTCACAACTAGAAAGGAGCAGAGTTGCTGTGTGAAAATAGGTTTGTGTATTCTTCTTCCTGTTAAATGGCCTTGTATCAGCCAACTGAGAACGAGTTCTAATTTAGCTGCTTGTTCACAAGTTTTGAGGTGTTACTCCTCCCATTGTCTCAAGAAACCCTTCTTGGTGGTGAGAGGAGGAACAGATACTGGATTTGAGGTTCAGGGAAATTCCGAGATGGAGATGACCAGCAAGTAGTGAGAAATGGAGGTGTGCTCCTCAGAAAGCCAGGGCGAGGTTGGGGTTACATGTTTAGAGATGGGGAACCATCTGCATAGAGGCATTTGTTAAAGCTGTGGAAATGGATGAAATTTCCAGGTGTTGTGTGTGGAAAGAGATTGGGATAAGTAAAGAGAGCCAAGGAAGGAGCTTTGGGAATTTTTAGAGTAAGCCAAGGAACTCTCGAAGTATGTTGCTGGTGGAGTATAAATTGGGAAATCCATCCAAAACTTAGTAAGGTTGAACATGCACATACCCTACGATGATCTGTGTTGGAACGACTCGGCCCTGCTGTCGTAGCATAAAAGCAGCCACAGACAATCTGTGATTGAGCATAGCTGTTTTCAAAAAATCTTTACTTACAAAACACAGGGCTGACTGGATGTGACCCTCGGGCTGTAGTTTGCTGACTCTGTTGCCAAGAAACTCACACATGAGTACAAAAGGAGACACGGAAAAAGGTTGTTTACTGCAGCGTGGTTTGTAATAGTGAAAAACTGAGAATAACCTATATTGTTATGGATAAATATACGATGGCTTATTAATGGCACACTTTACAGTGGATAAAATGAACAAACTTGATCTGCATGTATCAATGTGGATAAATCTTAAGAACATAATAGTAAGTGAAAAAGCAAGTTGCAAGATCAGATACATGTATGGTATAAGCTATTGATGTACATTTTAAAAACATAAAAATAATGTCTGTGGACATGTGCACATGTAGTAGGAGTATTGAAACACTTGTAGGGATGGTACATACCATCTTTGGGGTAGGGGAAGAAAGGGACAGAGATAAGGTTAAGGGGGTATGATACTCAGTTTCTTTAAGATCTCAGTTAGAAACAAATTTAGAAAACTGCTAATATCTGTTAAATCTGTATCATGAGTCCCTGGGTGACTTTAGTCATTTTGTAGTTTTATGATGTATGCTCAAAATATTTCATGTACATGTGTGTGTATGTACATAATAGTTAATCCCTGTTATTCGCAGATTCTGTATTTGTGAATTCACCTACTTTCTAAAACTTCCTTGTACCCCAAAGTCAATGCTTGTGGTGCTTTCACAGTCATTTGCAGATATGTGCAGAGCAAAGAAAAACTTCAGTTGCTTAACACACATGTTGCCAGCTGAGGGTGGACGAGGTGACCCTCTGGCTTCTTGTTTCAGCCCTCATACTGTAAATAAGTGTTCTTTTCGCTATTTAGTACAACATATTTTGTGTTTTTGTGCCTTTTTGCTGGTGATTTCACTGTTTAAAATGGCCCCCTGCACCGTGCGAAAGGTGCCAACTACTGTTCCTAAGCAGAAGAAGACTGTGATGTGCCTTACAGAGCAAACACGTGTTAGATGAGCTTCGTTCAGGCCTCAGTTACGGTGCTGTAGCCATGAGTGCAATGGTGATCAATCAATGGTATATATTAGATAAGGTGTCTTGAAACAGAAACACACATAAAACAGGGTTCTGTATTGATCAGTTGATGAAAATATTGCGATCAGAGGCTCTAACTCATGTCCCCTAGGAGCAGTGGTTCAGGTTTGCTAATTGTAGTGACTTTAAAGAATATAATTACTGTGAATTAATGAGAATCAACTGTGTGTGTAAATATGTATGTATATTTTATATTTATAATTATTTTATGTTTATGATGACTGCATTTGTGATGATTTTATATTCATATATAATATTTGTATACAAATCCCTTTTTATCCAAGTTAAGAAAGATTAGCTCAGGGCAGAGGAACCCACAGAGTTGCCTGGGGAGCTGGGCCAGAAAGGTTCAGGCGAAGTGAACATTTAAAGGACACAGGCTATCAAGTGTATATCAACCATATCAAGAGCTGCAGGAAAGGGCCCAGAAGCGGCTTCTGATTTGTGTGTTCACCTGCCATGCTCTCAAATTCAGGTCAGAAGTAAGGCATGTCCTAATCTCTTACGTCCGCCACCCTAGGGAGGGGATCCCAGCGGGCTTACCCTCCCAGTTGACTTTGGTGGCTGGCTGTGCTCGTAACTGAGCTTGGTGGCCCCGTGTATGGCGTGCTTTGGCTCTCTCTGCAGAAGAAGCAAGAGAGGCTTGGCTTGGGTACTTTGTGCTTTTGATGTGAACACTGATAAAAACCCTTTCTTCCTGGTCAGCTTTAAACCATATTGTTCAGTAAGCTGAGCTGGCCTTTGATCAGCAGCCTTCCAACCCTGCCTCCTTTTCCTTTTCAGTCCTTACTTCCTGTTCCTCTAAACTTACAGGACCTCATTCTTAATTGTCAGCAAATTCCAATTTAACAGGTTGCTGATAAGATATAAGGTGCTACACTTCCATTGTAATGGGAAACCCTTAAAGTGAATGGTGTCTTGACATGAGCCCTTCAGGCCCAAAGAAATTTATTTTTGATGGTGGGATATTAAAGAGGTTAGGAAGTAAGGGAGTCTGGAATTTTTAGGCAGATCTATTTCCAGCCTCTCTTTTGGTGGATTAGGAAAATAAGATTCAGAAAGAGGGAGAGGCTTGATCAGGGTCACACAAGAAGTCAGTGGCTGGTCGAGACCACTCTACTTGTCGGCTCCCAGGCTCCCTGCCTATTCAGATCATACTTTATAGGTAGCCATGTAGTTAGCTGTGTCCCTGAATATTAGCCTTGAGCGTATATATAGGTCTTTACAAAGTTCAGCATACTTGTCCTGAGCTGAGTGGGTAGGGAGCACATATCAGTTAATAGTGTGCAGACCCCCAGAGGTGATATGGATCAATTCCATGTGACAACTTTCTGGGGGGTGGGGAGAAGGGGAGCAAGGCTGGTTAGGGCTGCTTGGTCCTAAATTTGTATTTTAAACCAGTGAGTTCCAAATCCGGGCTGTGACTCAGAAGCAGCTGTAAATTATGTTTACAAACTAGGGGAACTAGGGAAATTAATTCAAGATGAATCATAAACTTAAACATAAAAGCTAAAACTATAAAGCTTCCAGGAGAAAACACAGGACAAAATCTTTGCAATCTGGGGTTAGCACTGATTTCTTAATAGGGATACAGAAAGGAATAGGCCTACCAAAAAATGAAAAATTTGACTTTATTAAAATTACAAACATGTGCTTATCAAAAGGCACCATTGAGAATGTCAATTGGCAAGACACAGAAGGGGAGAAAATATTGCAAAACATACATCTGACAAAGGACTTATGTCCAGAATGTAGAGAGAGCTCATAGAACTCAGTAATAAAAGGAACAACTCAATTACAAGATGGGCAAAAGGCTTAAAGAGACACCTCATAAAAGAAGATTAAGAATGTCCAGTAAGCACAAGAAAAAGTACTCAACACCACTGGTCATCAGGGAAATGCATCTTAAAACCACAATGAGATACTACTACACACCCACCAGAATGGCTAAAATTAAAAGACTGACAATACCACATGTTGGTGAGTAAGTGGAGTGCTCAGAACTCTCATACATTATTGGTGAGAGTGTAAAACGAGCATTTGGGAAGAGCTTGGCAGTTTCTTATTTAATAACAAATTTAAAAAGCCTGCCCCATAATCCAGCAATTCCAGTCCTAGATATTTACATGAGAGAAAATAAAAACATAGGGGTCCTCAAAAAGATTCACGCAAAGACATTCAGAGCAGCTTTATTTATGATAGCCAAAGAGGGGGAACAGCCTAGGTGTCCATGAACAGGAGAATCAATAAACAGTGATATATTCAAATAATAAAATATTACTCAGCAATTAAAAAAGCCCCAAAGTATTAATTTAGGGCACAACATGGATGAATCTCAAAAATTTTATGTTGAGTGAAATAAAGCAGCCATAGAGAGTACATTCAGTATTATGCCATTTGTACGATGTTCTAGAACAGGCAAAACTAATGGTGGGAGCAAATGAAAATGCAACAGAACAATGGTTGTGCATGCGTGTGTGTGTTTGTGTGTGTGTATGGGGGTAAGATGAAAAGAGGCCTGAGAGAACTGGCTGAAGTGATGGAAGAGTCTCTACTTTTATAGGGGTTCAGGGCACGTGCACATATGGCTTTGTCACCACTCCCTTAAGAATTGTGCATTTCGTTGTAGGTAACTTTTGCCTTACAAAGACTGATAAATGTTGAACCTTAGTAAATGATAAGCTTACTGAAGTGTTTAGATGAGAAGTCCTGATGTCTGCAACTTACTTTAAAATTTGTCGAAAACTAAGATCGATTGGTGGATGAGAGAGAGATGGCCAGATATGTGATAAGGCAAATGTAACCGTATGTTAACAACCGTAGAATGGAGGTCATTTTCCAAGGTCCCAACCGTACCGTTTACCCCCATCACTGTGTGGGAAGCCCTGTGGAATCTTGATAAACCTCCTCCCTTTCACACTGTGTGGAGATGAGGAAGGGCTCAGCCTAGTAACTTCTAACCTCTGTAAAACCAGAAAGAATTCTAGAATCTGCTCTTCTACTTTGCAAACCCCACTCTGTTCCTTGGAGATTGTAGGAAAATACAGAGATTCCTCATGTCATAGAGCTAGGGATCCCCTTTCTACAAGCTTCAGAGCAAGGAACTCGGAGTAACTATTCCCAGAAACCTTGCTGCGTATGCATGGGTTGGCATCGGGATTATTCCTAGATTTAGGATAGGACCTGCATCCGAGGGAGCTCGGCTTTGAGTCATCTGTCTAGAGATGCAGTACTCTGACCTCGCAGTTGTCTGAGGCAAAGAAATAAGTCACCTGTGTCTGTGTCGAATAAATTCACCACCTGCTTCACAAAGGGACATTGTGAGGATTAATGAGATCAGTGTAAAAGACACTTGCCTTAAGTCCTCTGGAGGACAGAGGGACTGGAAGTCGAAAGGGGTGGGTTTTGTGCAGTGACTCACCCTCTGGCTGTCCTTCCTCCTGGGCAGGTCCCTGCTCCGGCAGCAAGGACCTCACATGCTCCTACTCTGGGATCATGTATACTGGACCGAGGAGTTTTCTCATTTGCAGTTTTCCAAAGCACAAAAGAACAAGGTTCCTTCTTCTGTTGATGGCGCTGTGTCGCTCTTTCCACAGACACGCAGAGAGAGACAGAGAGAGAGGGAGGAGCTGGGGGAGAGAGGAACACAGAAAGACATCCTCTGTTTAAGATTGCGGTCTTTGTCTGGGGGATGGGGTGGTGATCCCTCCTCTCTGCGTGGTGTTTCCATGCTGATGGGCTAGTGGGTTCACACCCTTTTTAATGGTACATGAGCATGAAGCCAGGAAATGTTAAAGCCAGAAGACGCCCCCCATTATGAGCCAGCCACATTCCATATACATGTCAGCTCACACGTTGTCTATTTAACTGTCATGCATTTGATGTCGAGTGAGCTTGTGTCCTTTCTGTTGCCTTTAAAATTTGCCTGCAATATTTTTTCTGTACGTTACTTTTTTCCTCTTTTGTGTCCAGTTTTTGTTTACACTGGCTGTGACTCCGATCTTGGGTTGAAAGTTAGGCAAGCTGCTTATAGGGGTTTTCAGGATTTCTGAATAATGAAATGCAAGGAAATTGCCTAATGTTGCAGAGTTTCCTCTTCTTGTTGCTTGCTTGTTACCCAAAATACAGTAGTTCCTTCTAGAATCTTGAAGGAATTTGGCAGGTCTCATCCGCTGATGATCTGTTGTGGTCTCGAGAGTCAGTGTTATCCTGATTTGAGGTTGATTTTTTCTTGAGGTCAAACAGTAAAGCTTCCTGAGTTATAACTATGGCAACAGTGTTTGTATAGCATGCAAATCGAAGTCCTGTGGGGGAGAAGTGCTCATCCACAACATTCAGTGTTAGTAACCCCAGAAACGTTTTGCTGGTGCTTAATTTACCAGGCCCGGAAATAGGTTAAAATAATTAGCCTACCCCTTCACTGGATACCTGGGTGGACCCTACCACCTGCATGCTCCAGGAGGAGCTGTTTCACCTTTTCCCTTGAAATTCTATCAGCTTCGTTCGAGATTTCTTGTAGAGAAGGGCAGTAAGTGCCAGCAACACTCAAAGTAGAAAGCTATAAGGATAATTTGCTTATCAAGGTCATCATGACCGGCTTCTGACCCACTGAGGAAGACTCAGACAAGAGAACGTGCATCCTGGGTCTTAAGCCCCTTTCCCTCAGTCAGGAGCGATTTCTTGGACTGAATATATGCCCAGCCCTGTCTGTGTTAGATGCTGGGTGGACTCCCATAGAAGTGTAAGACAGAACTGGCCACCGGGGATTTATTTGGAGATGAAAAATAATGGGAAATGAAAAGCTGTGTCCTGAAGCATTAAATTCTATAGAGTGGCCTGTTAGAGCAGTGAGAGGTCAGAGAGAGGAGATGGCAGGGAGGTCTGCAGCCAGTAGGAAACCTTTGTGGAGGCAGAGGAAAGGGAGATGCCATTTTTGAGCACTTTCAGGCACTGTGAAACTATTTTTAATTCTCCCAATACTCCCACAAAGTATTATTACTTAGCTGTCCTTCACCATAAGAAAATAGACTCAGAAATGTTAAATAATCATCCAAAGGCACACAGCTAAAAAGGCCCATGGAACCAGGCCTGCATGCCAAGTCTCCAGGGCCCTCAGCACACTCTATGTCTACCTACTTTGCCTCAACCAACTCCATTTCCCCTTGTTCTGGAATCCATCCAAGTCTTGTACAGGTGAAAGGACAGGCTAACAATAATGAAACCTCAAATGAAGCTGAATATGTCAGCCCAGGAATGCCTAGGGCC
>NW_006793908.1:817996-862325 GCF_000442215.2 Lipotes vexillifer
AGGAATGCCTAGGGCCGCCTTCTGGATGAAATGGGGCTTAGCCCTTTGCGTGGGAATGACATTCAGTCAGTCTGCTTGCTTTAGTAGACCAGGAAGAGCTCTTAACTGTCAGTTATTTTCATCCAGCTGAAATCTGCCTTCCTGGGACTCCACCCTGACTTTCATCTCCATTCAGAGCAGTAAGTCTTCCCCTTCTTGGACATGACAGCCCTTCAAGTATTTGAAGACCAGTATTGTGATGTCTTGAAGGCTTCTCTTCTCCAGCCGGAGCTGTAGTTTAGGGCAACACATCTGGCGGGAGCTGTGTGTCTGATAGATTAGAGCAGAGAGAAGAGAGAGGGACCAGCGAGAATCGGGAGAAGGCCAATGTCGAGATCCAGATGAGAAGACAAAACCTGACCTCAGGCGGTAGGAAAAGAAATGGGGATGAGGGATAGATTCAGGATACATGATGGTGAGAAATCTTGTTGCTGGACGGATATGTGAGGTAGGAGGAAGGGGGGAACTCAAGGATGAATGAATTTACTTTCTTTCCCCCTCTACTTTGTTGCTTATTTTTCTGTGTTCTTCATTCTAGAGTTCCCTGTGAAGCTTAACTAGGCTTTTCTCCTGTGAGCTGTTTTGGTATTTGCCACGGCTCTTGGCTGCAAGCAGTAGAAACACAACTTAAAGAAAAATAGATGTTTTGGTTCACTCATGGAAAGAGCAGGGATGACACTGAGCTGCATTCTGAGGCTCAGACAATGCCGTCAGAATCTGGTCTCCCTTCCTGTCACAGCCCCACTTTCCTTTGGCCTGTCTTACTCAGGCTTTGCCTCTGTGGTGGCAAGGTTGGCCACAAAAGCTCCAGGCATGTGTCCTACTCTGCTAGCAACATGACAAGACCTAGTTCCCTACAGTTGTGATAACAAGCATTAAAAACAAGTCCTGTTCACTGCATTTGGCCTGAGGCGAATCACATGCACACTAGGATGCCAGGTCTGGATCCCCTGGCCAAACCTGAAGATGGAGTTGGACTCAGCCCCAGCCCCTGGCAATAGCGTGGTGGGGTGGCTCCCAAGGAAAACGAGGGTGGAATCCCTGGAAACACTGGAACGTGGATGCTGAGCAGAGGGAGCCGGGAGCACGTATTCTGAGTACTTGTCTTCCCCGCACTGTTACTGAGGAATGGTACAGGAGGTAAGCCCTTTATAGTCTTAGGTGCAAAGCAGCAGGCAATGCTTGAACTAATAGAACAGAAAGTGTGTTTTTCTATCCATCGTCATTGTCATAATCGTGAACAGCAAGTGGTCATTTTTACTCACTGGCTTGCTGGTGTGTTGGTGAGCAAGCAAGTCTTCAGGGGCCGTCAAGAGACTATCCAGCTGGCTTTGGGAGCACAGCTGCTTGTGCTGGGCCATTTTCCAAGAGACTGCCTTTGTCCTAAGGCGCCTCTGTTGCATGGGAGAGGGATCCTCGGTACCTTGAGCTACAGTGACCCCTTCCTGGTGACCCCATGGATTATTAGTAGCATTTGCTGACAGTTGTTGGATGTAGAGCTAGCATTCAACGGTGTCCCATAGAAAATAAATGGCTGTATGAGGGATTCTGACAGCCTTGAGTCAAGCCAAATAAGATAAATGTACTTTATCTTGTCTCATAATAAGACCTGAATTGTGTATTTCCCTTTCTCTCTAAGGTAAAGGTTCCTAGAGAATTTGCCGGGTGTTCAGAAGAATGAGATATACCCACCTGGAAATGATAGATCTGGCTACTTTTTCTGTCTGGTTGATGCATCAATGCATTGTCCTCCTTGCTTCAACATGAGGATTTTTTTTTTTTTTAATTTTCCATCTCTCTTTTATTCCTCTACCCACAAACTGTTCATCCAATCAGTACTTACTGAGTGGTCTGCTATATTCCAGTTACTAAACCTCTTTGCATGTAATTCTTCAGGGCAAGAGCAAGGTCTTCGTGTTTGTTCAGGAACAGGTCATTGGGAAGAGCCATCAGATATATCTTTATTGGTTTCACTTTCAAAAGAGCCTCCCTAAGACAGCAAATGCAATACCGGTAGCAGTGGAAAAGGCAAGCCAGAGGAAGCGTAGCCAGGTGAGAATTAGAAAAGCAGCAGCAGCCGTTTTACTTCCTTCTCTGGAGCACCTTCTGTTACTCGGGCTGTGGTGACAAGAGGCCTGTTTCTAATGGGAGAAGGAGAAACCAATACCCAGCTCCCCAGCTCTGGACCTTCGAGTTGAGACATAGCCTCATTTACTCCAAGCTCTTCAAACTGGTTTATCCCCACAGGCTGAAGATTCAAACAATTAGTTTTTTTTTTCCATTATGGTTTGTTACAGGATACTGAATATAGTTCCCTGTGCTATACAGTAGGACCTTGTTGTCTATCTGTTTTATATATAGTAGTTTGTATCTGCTCATCACAAACTCCCAACTTATCCCCCTCACCCCCTTTCCCCTTTGTTAACTGTAAGTTTGTTCTCTATGTCTGTGAGTCTATTTCTGTTTTGTGAGTAACTTCATTTGTTTCATATTTTAGGTTCCACATGTATGTGATACCACATGGTATTTGTTTCTGGCTTACTTAACTTAGAATGATAATCTCTAGATCCGTCCATGTTGCTACAAATGGCATTATTTCATTCTTTTTTATGACTGAGTAATATTCCATTGTATATATGTACCACATCTTCTTATCCATTCATCTGTCGATGGACATTAGGTTGCTTCCATGTCTTGGCTATTGTAAATAATGCTGCTATGAACCTTGGGGTGCAAGTATCTTTTCAAATTATAGTTTTATCTGGATATATGCCCAGGAGTGGGATTGCTGTATCATATGGCAACTCCATTCTTAGTTTTTGAAGGAACTTGCACACTGTTTTCCATAGTGGCTACACCAATTTACATTCCCACCAACATGTCAGGAGGATTCCCCTTTCTCCACACCTTCCCCAGCATTTGTTCTTTGTGGGTTTTTTAATGATGGCCATTCTGATTGGTGTGAGTTGGTACCTCATTGTAGTTTTTATTTACATTTCTCTAATAATTAGTAATGTTAAGCACCTTTTCATGTGCCTGTTGGCCATCTGTATGTCTTCTTTGGAGAAATGTCTATTTAGCTCTTCTGCCCATTTTTTTGATTGGGTTGTTTGTTTTTTTGTTATTGAGTTTGTATGAGCTGTTTGTATATTTTGGAAATTAAGCCCTTGTTGGTCACAGATATTTTCTCTCAGTCCGTAGATTATCTTTTCGTTTTGTTGATGGTTTCCTTTGCTGTGCAAAAGCTTATAAGTATGATTAGGTCCCATTTGTTTATTTTTGCTTTTATTTCGATTGCCTTGGGAGACTGACCTAAGAAAACATTGGTACAATTTACGTTGGAGAATGTTTTCCCTATGTTCTCTTCTAGGAGTTTTATGGTGTCATGTCTTGTATTTCAAACAGTTCATTCTTGAAAGCTTTTCTAACTGTGACCTGTGGACCACCATGAGAAGAGAGGGCCTCCTCGATCCAAAAATTCATGTCCATTATTAGTTAGTGTTGCACAGGCCAAGGGTGTCTTACTGGTAACTTCTGGTGGGTGTTACTGAAAGATCCTACATTAATCCTGTTTAATAGAGTTTGCTTAGTATTCGAATGTGGTGCTCTACTCAAAACTCTGCCTACCACACAGTCCTGGGCAAAGCTGTCAGTTCTCTCTGTCTGTGCTCTTAGCTTTTTTTTTGAATTTTATTTTATTTATTTATTTTTATACAGCAGGTTCTTATTAGCTATCCACTCTATACATATTAGTATATATATGTCAGTCCCAATCTCCCAGTTCATCACACCACCAACACCCCTGCAATTCCCACCTTGGTGTCCATACGTTTGTTCTCTACATCTGTGTCACAATTTCTGCCCTGCAAACTGGTTCACCTGTACCATTTTTCTAGGTTCCACATATATGTGTTAATATTCGATTGTTGTTTTTCTCTTTCTGACTTACTTCACTCTGTATGACAATCTCTAGATCCATCCACGTCTCTACAAATGACCCAGTTTCGTTACTTTTTATGGCTGAGTAATATTCCATTGTATGTATGCACCACTTCTTCTTTATCCATTTGTCTGTCAGTGAGCATTTAGGTTGCTTCCATGACCTGGCTAGTGCAAATAGTGCTGCAGTGAACTTTGGGGTGCATGTGTCTTTTTGAATTATGTTTTTCTCTGGGTATATGCCCAGTAGTGGGACTGCTGGGTCACATGATAATTCTATTTTTAGTTTTTTAAGGAACCTCCATACTGTTCTCCATAGTGGCTGCATCAAATTTACATTCCCACCAACCGTGCAAGAGGGTTCCCTTTTCTCCACACCCTCTCCAGCATTTGTTTGTAGATTTTCTGATGATGCCCATTCTAACTGGCGTGAGGTGATACCTCATCGTAGTTTTGATTTGCATTTCTCTAATGATTAGTGATGTTGACCAGCTTGTCATGTGCTTCTTGGCCATCTGTTTGTCTTCGTTGGAGAAAAGTCTATTTAGGTCTTCTGCCCATTTTTGGATTGGGTTGCTTGTTTTTTTAATATTGAGCTGCATGAGCTGTGAGCTCAAGATTGCTTTGGCTATTCGGGGTCTTTTGTGTCCCCATACACATTTTAGGATTTTTTCTTTTAGTTCTGTAAAGAATGCCATTGGTAATTTGATAGGGATTGCATTGAATCTGTAGATTGCTTCGGGTGGTATAGTCATTTTCACATTATTGATTCTTCCAATCCAAGAACATGGTATATCTCTCCATCAGTTTGTATCATCTTTAAATTCTTTCAGCAGCGTCTTATAGTTTTCTGTATACAGGTCTTTTGTCTCCCTACGTAGGTTTATTCCTAGGTATTTTATTCTTTTTGTTGCAGTGCTAATGGGAGTGTTTCCTTAATTTCTCTTTCAGATTTTTCCTCATTTGTGTAGAGGAATGCAGTAGATTTCTGTGCATTAATTTTGTATCCTGCAACTTTACCAAATTCACTGATTAGCTCTAGTACTTTTCTGTTGATATATTTAGGATTCTCTATGTATAGTATCATGTCATCTGCAAACAGTGACAGTTTTACTTCTTCTTTTCCGATTTGCATTCCTTTTATTTCTTTTTCTTCTCTGATTGCCATGGCTAGGACTTCCAAAACTATGTTGAATAATAGTGGCAGGAGTGGACATCCTTGCCTTGTTCCTGATCTTAGAGGAAATGCTTTCAGTTTTTCACCATTGAGAATGATGTTTGCTGTGGGTTTGTCGTATTTGGCCTTTATTATATTGAGGTAGGTTCCCTCTATGCCCACTTTCTGGAGAGTTTTTACTATATATGGGTGTTGAATCTTGTCGAAAGCTTTTTCTACATCTATTGAGATGATCATATGGTTTTTATCCTTCAATTTGTTAATAATGGTGTATCACATTGATTATTTGCATATATTGAAGAATCCTTGAATCCCTGGGATAAATCCCACTTGATCATGGTGTATGATCCTTTTAATATGTTGGTGGATTCTGTTTGCCAGTATTTTTGTGTTTTTTTGTTTTTTTGTTTTTTTTTTTTTCATTCCCGGGCCTCTCACTGTTGTGGCCTCTCCCCTTGCGGAGCACAGGCTCCGGGCACGCAGGCTCAGCGGCCATGGCTCACGGGCCTAGCCACTCCACGGCATGTGGGATCTTCCCGGACCGGGGCACGAACCCGTGTCCCCTGCATCGGCAGGTGGACTCTCAACCACTGCGCCACCAGGGAAGCCCTGTTTGCTAGTATTTTGTTGAGGGTTTTTGCATCTATATTCATCAGTGATGTTGGTCTATAATTTTCTTTTTTTGTAGTATCTTTATCTGCTTTTGGTATCAGGGTGATGGTGACCTCATAGAATGAGTTTGGGAGTGTTCCTTCCTCTGTAATTTGGGGAAGAGTTTGAGAAGGACAGGTGTTAGTTCTTCTCTAAATGTTTGATAGAATTCACCTGTGAAACCATCTGGTCCTGGACTTTTGTTTGTTGGAAGATTTTAAATCACATTTTTCAGTTTCATTACTTGTGATTTGTCTGTTGATATTTTCTATTTCTTCCTGATTCAGTCTTGGAAGGTTATACCTTTCTAAGAATTTGTCCATTTCTTCCAGGTTGTCCATTTTATTGGCATAGAGTTGCTTGTAGTAGTGTTAGGATGCTCTGTATTTCTGTGATGTGTGTTGTAACTTCTCCTTTTTCATGTCTAATTTCATTGATTTGAGTCCTCTCCGTATTTTTCTTGATGAGTCTGGCTAATGGTTTATCAGTTTTGCTTCTCTTCTCAAAGAATCGGCTTTTAGTTTTATTGATCCTTGCTATTGTTTTTTTGTTGTTTCTATTTCATTTATTTCTGCTCTGATCTTTATGATTTCTTTCCTTCTGCTAACTTTGGGTTTTGTTTTTTCTTCTTTCTCTGGTTCCTTTAGGTGTAAGGTTAGATTGTTTATTTGAGATTTTTCTTGTTTCTTGAGGTAGGCTTGTATTGCTATAAACTTCTCTCTTAGACCTGCTTTTGCTGCATCCCATAGGTTTTGGATCGTCGTGTTCTCGTTGTCATTTGTCTCTAGGTATTTTTTGATTTCCTCTTTGATTTCTTCAGTGATCTCTTGGTTATTTAGTAGTGTATTCTTTTGCCTCCATGTGTTTGTGTTTCTTTACGTTTTTTTTCCCTGTAGTTGATTTCTGATCTCATAGCGTTGTGGTCCAAAAAGATGCTTGATATGATTTCAGTTCTCTTAAATTTAGTAAGGCTTGATTTGTGATCCATGTTGTGATCTATCCTGGAGAATGTGCTGTGTGCACTTGAGAAGAAAGTGTAATCTGCTGTTTTGGGATGGAATGTCCTATAAATATCAATTAAAGCTAGCTGGTCTATTGTGTCATTTAAAGCTTGTGCTTCCTTGTTAATTTTCTGTTTGGATGATGTATCCATTGGTGTTAATGTGGTGTTAAAAAGTCCCCCACTATTATTGTGTTACTGTTGATTTCCTCTTTTATAGGTGTTAGCAGTTGCCTTATGTATTGAGGTGCTCCTATTTTGGGTGCATATATATTTATAATTGTTATATCTTCTTCTTGCATTGATCCCTTGATCATTATGTAGTGTCCTTCCTTGTCTCTTGTAACATTCTTTATTTTAAAGTCTATTGGGGGACTTCCCTGGTGGTCCAGTGGTAAAGAATCCGCCTTCCAATGCAGGGGACACAGGTTCGATCCCTGGCTGGGGAACTAAGATCCCACATGCTGCAGGGCACCTAAGCCCTCGCGCCACAGCTACTGAGTTCGTGTGCCACAACTAGAGAGAAACCCGAGCACCGCAACAAAGATCCCGCGTGCCACAACTCAGACCTGATGCAGCCAAGAAAATCAATAAATATTTAAAAAATAAAAATAAAAAATAAAGTCTATTTGATATGAGTATTGCTACTCCAGCTTTCTTTTGATTTCCATTTACATGGAATATCTTTTTCCATCCCCTCACTTTCAGTCTCTGTGTGTCCCTAGGTCTGAAGTGGTTCTGTTGTAGACAGCATATATATGGGTCTTGTTTTGGTCTCCATTCAGTGAGCCTGTGTCTTTTGGTTTGAGCATTTAATTCATTCACGTTTAAGGTAATTATCAATATGTCTGTTCCTGTTACCATTTTCTTAATTGTTATGGGTTTGTTTTTGTAGGTCCTTTTCTTCTCTTGTGATTCCCACTTAGAGAAGTTCCTTTAGCATTTGTTGTAGAGCTGTTTTGGTGGTGCTGAATTCTCTTAGCTTTTGCTTGTCTGTAAGGCTTTTGATTTCTCCGTGAAATCTGAATGAGATCCTTGTTGGGTAATCTTGGTTGTAGGTTCTTCCCCTTCATCACTTTAAATATGTCTTGCCACTCCCTTCTGGCTTGTAGAGTTTCTGTTGAGAAACCAGCTGTTAACCTTATGGGCGTTCCCTTGTATGTTATTTGTCATTTTTCCCTTGTTGCTTTCAGTAATTTTTCTTTGTCTTTTTTTTTTTGTCAGTTTGATTACTATGTGTCTCAGCGTGTTTCTCCTTAGGTTTATCATCCTGGGACTCTGCACTTCCTGGACTTGGGTGGCTATTTCCTTCCCCATGTTAGGGAAGTTTTCGACTATAATCTCTTCACATATTTCCTTGGATCCTTTCTCTCTCTCTTCTCCTTCTGGGACCCCTGTAAGGCAAATGTTGTTGCGTTTAATGTTGTCCCAGAGGTCTCTTAGGCTGTCTTCATTTCATTTTCATTCTGTTTTCTTTATTCTGTTCTGTGTCCGTGGATTCCACCATTCTGTCTTCCAGGTCACTTATCCATTCTTTTGCCTCATTTATTCTGCTATTGATCCGTTCTAGTTTATTTTTCATTTCAGTTATTGTATAGTTCACTCTGTTTGTTCTTTACTTCTTCTAGGTGTTTGTTCTTTAATTCTTCTAGGTCTCTGTTAAACATTTCTTGCATCTTCTCAATCTTTGCCTCGATTCTTTCTCCGAGGTCCTGGATCATCTTTACTACCATTATTCTGAATTCTTTTTCTGGAAGGTTGCCTGTCTCCACTTCATTTAGTTGTTTTTCCTGGGTTTTATCTTGTTCCTTCATCTGGTAGATAGTCCTCTGCCTTTTCATTTTGTCTGTTTTTCTGTGAATATGGTTTCTGTTCCACAGGCTGCAGGATTGTAGTTCTTGCTTCTGCTGTCTGCCCTCTGTGTGCTCTTAGCTTTTTGACGGGTGTTTTTTGGGTATCCCAAAGTGTCTCAAGCTGGTTGTGGTGTTCAGTTACTGCTATACTTGTATTAATGGAAGTTTGTAGAATTACTGTTCTGTTTAAATTGGGTGGAAATTCTGTTCTTACATAATGGTTGTATTGTTACGATTTTAATTACTGCTTAGCTTCTTTTGAGTTCTTTGTTGGTCACCAAGCTTTTTTTTCCTTTGGAAAGTGGGACTGGGTGGGGAAGTCCTATGAAGTTGTGATTCAATACAGATCTAGTCTAGAAGACTCTGCCACTTGTTGGCTTTGTACCCTTTGGAAAGTTACTTAGCCTACAAGATGGTGTGAAGCGGGGGCAGTGGTAATACCCCATCCACTGGAGTATGATATAAAATAATTCATGTAAATGCTGAGTTTGATGCCTGGCACATAATCGGTGGTGGAAAAATGATTGTGGTGAGTAGTTACTTTTATATTTAACTGCCATTTAAGAAAACATTGAGAACTCTTGCTAAAGTTGACTTTAGATTTTATGCTTTCCGTTAATCCTTTAATTAGTTTCATTTGGTTAAATTTCAATGCTAATGAGGCCAATGTCACTGTATCCCTCAAACCACATACCCATCCTTAGCTGTTTATCCCGTAGGGGATAAGTATTGATATGAAGAGAAGGGAAGAGAAGGATTTGGTGATGTCATGTACGGCACTCAGTAAGTGCTGGGTAAACAAAGCCATTCCCACTTAGTGCTATTCCTATGCCAACATCTGGCCTGGTGATGGTGATGAAGGGTCATCTTTACAGCATGCTCTTTGGGCCACAAAATTTGTATTCTACTCTCTGTGTTAAATGTTTTCTATTTATTGTCTTATTTAATTTTCACAGTGACCCCAAAAGATAGGGAACATTAATGTCCCTATTTTACACTAGCAAAGACTGAGGTTCAGAATTGTGAAGTGATTGGACTGTATAGCCAGTAACTGGTAGATCTGGACTTTGAACCTAAGCAGCAGATAAGCACAAATCTGTTACCCCTGACAAACAGTTTAAAAGAGCAAGTCCTAGTGATGGTGGATCCATTGTGTCGCACAGAGAGGAGGGACAAAAATTATATCTGATGGTGTAGAACCAGCCTGGGCAGTGTTTTGGGGTGTGGGCACGTAGCTCTGTTTTGTGTGTTCCCACATGTGCGCATCCAAGGAACAGGCCGGTGGGAGGGGTTTAGATGTTCCAGCTACTTGGAAGAGACCTCTGGGAATGACAAAGCTTAGGTGTGAATTCAAGTGCAATTGAAAAATGAGCAACAGATTTTAGTGAATTTGCCCATGAATCTATTTCTCCAACACTTTCATTTTGTGCTGATTTTGATCCAAAGCGTGATGTAGCCAAGTGCTAATGCAGCTGTGTGTCGCAGGGAAAAGTGAGATTGCTTTGTCTACTTTTTGCTCTATTTATGTCTTTAATTTATAAGTTTAAAAAAATTTCCTTTCTGTGCTTTCTTGGTAAGGCCTGGATAATGGTAGTAAAGGACACCCGTGGAAAAATTCTGGGAACCCAAATGACTCTGTATTCTCTCTTAATTCTCTAGGGACACGTAAATTGAATTGGCTCAGCAGTGAACAGAATTGATTGCAAAATCACGTCTTAGTGCAGAGGGAGCATATGAAAGCTTTCCTCACCCTCCTTTGATTTAATTAAATTGTACTCCCATCATAGCTTCTGGGTGAGGACTCATAGAATTGCAGTACCCTGTGATTTGTATCAAAGACCTACTTTCCTGCCCTGGTGTTTATCTTCAGAATCGAGCCCTGTGGTTCAAAGAATATGAAGTGTTACTTCTGTGTTAGGTGCCAGCTGGTCACGTGGGTTAGTGGTGAATGCTTCAGGCTGGAATCAAAGGCCATTCCCAGTTTCATTTTCTCTCCATCTCGTGGCAAATTCTTTCTTCCAGTGACTCACCTTCCCTAGCTGCGCACGACATCTCATCACCTTTAGTGTCGTCATCATCATCATCATCATCATCATCATCATCGTGTCTTATGTGTCACGTGGTTAGTGGTTAAGAGCTTGGGCTTTGGAGACAGACTGTAGGAGTTTCTGTCTGGATTCTGCCCAATTCCAGCTGTCTGACCTTGGGCAAGTGACCTAACCTCTCCAATGCCTCAGTTTTCTCATCTATATGTCAGAAATAATTAGGTTGGTGTGAGGACTAAACAAGATAAATGCATATAGAGTGCTCAGAGTGGTGTCTGACACATAATAAGGCTTTTGTTACCATCGTTTGTATTAATCCGTTATTGCTGTTGTAATTATTTTATAATGAATCTCAGATGGACCCTGATAACATAAAGTAAACGTATGTAATTTGTATTCTCTGGAAACATGCACTTGAAAACAAGTGTTCATTGGTATGGATATTTAACAAATTCTCATGCACAGTGTTCAGCAGAAACTAGTGCATCCCTGAATGAAAGTACTATAGAAAGCCAGAGGGCTCAGAGACTTGCATGTGGCCAGGTCTTAGAGTACTCTGGCTAAGCAGGATGGTTAGACTTTAGCTTAAGTTGGGTTGTTGAAACTGTATTAACTGATTTATTCTTCCTAGGAGCCATAATTCAGGAAGTGTTGAGTGACTCATGTCCCCTTGAATTGATCCTGGAGATTTGAGTTCTATCCTTTTAAGACAAAGGCTCTTGAGAGGCTTACTTGAAGGCATACAAACCTAAGATAACTCTACTAATCAATCCTAAGACAGAAGCCACTGCCAAAGAGACCTTTTATTTTAGGAAATTGCCCTTGTCTCTGAACCTCAGTCTGACATTAGTGGGCTACTATGAGATCTAAAGAAGGTTTCCCCAGAACAGACTGAGCATTTCTAAAGGGCAAATCGCATGCCCTCTGCTTCTGCCAGAATGGAAGGTATTTACAAACCATAGGCTGCTGGTATGGCTTGGTAGTTGTGTGCATTTGCCACTGCCTGGAAAAGTAAATGACAGTTGGAACATCCCTACAACGGCAAGATAGACTAGTACATCACCTTCCAGCTTTGTGTCCTTGGACAAACTATGTAGCCTCTCTGGGCCTCAGGTTCCATACCTGTAAAATGGGAATAACGCTAGTACCTAACCCACAAGGTTGTTAAAAAGATTTGATGATGTCACGTATGGCACTTGGTAAATGCTGGGTAAACAAAGCCATTGCCCCTTAGTGCTATTCCCACGCCAGCATCTGGCCCGTGTGATGGTGAGGCTGCTCCCCCACCCCAGGCCTTCCTTGTTGGGCCATGTAGTCACGCAGTCCTGGCAGGCATGGTTTGTTAGCTTCATTTCAAACTCATTCTCCTTGGCTCATTTACCCAAACCAGACAGAGATTAATGGCCTGGCCTCTGGAGGATCGGGCGGCACGTGTTCCTGGTGCCTTTGGCTCATTGATATCGCCTCTCTGATTTGAGGAATGCCTGGGTGTTCCGGGACCGGGCCTCCTGAGCTCCGGGAAACATTAAAAGAAAGTAATTTGCTGCAGATTCACCTCCTAGTTAAGGAGGGCTGAAAGCCCTGTATTTTGTTCCTTCTGGATTTTGCCATTTAGAAACAGGAGCAGGTTTCTCTGGGATAGGAAGTTTGAATTTAATGGGAGACATGAAGTGAGCAGGGATGGCTGGAAAAAATACTTGCCCAAATATTGTCTCTTCCCCTGTGTTCCCCTCACCTTCCTGTCCAATTTTAGTGCGTGCCATTGACCGTGAATGGCTAGTCCTCGCTATTACGAGGCTACTCACTTTGCTCTGCAGGATTGTGCCGCTGCCTCTCTCTTTGCCACATCCTCATCTCCTGCCCTTCTCTGTTGTGCACTAGTTGCCAAGCGCACTGGCCTTCCTCCCTCCAAAAGGCCATACCAGGGCTTCCCTGGTGGCGCAGTGGTTGAGAGTCCGCCTGCCGATGCAGGGGACGCGGGTTCGTGCCCCGGTCCGGGAAGATCCCACATGCCGCGGAGCGGCTGGGCCCGTGAGCCATGGCCGCTGAGCCTGCACGTCCGGAGCCTGTGCTCCGCAATGGGAGAGGCCGCAACAGTGAGAGGTCGGCATACCGCAAAAACAATAAATAAATAAAAAGGCCATACCAGGCTCACAGTCTTTTGACTCCTTTTATGCATATAAACTGATGCCTTTTCATTCATCAGACAATAATGCTTGAAGTTCAGAAACCCCTTTATTCTCATCTTTCTGACCTTCAGTAAGTGCCTGTGTGTCTTTGTAGTCTTCAGGAAATGAATAATGATCATAAAATGGAGTGGTTTGTTAAATTATCTGTTTGATAATTCAAAGACCTTCTTGGCTGACTCCTTCAGTTTATAGATGGGGCAGTAGAGACCTGCAGGCGGTGAGAAACTTACCCAGTGACACAAGGCAATCGGGGGGCTGTGTTGGAATTCTTGCCCAGCTCTTGACCAGCATCTCACCCATATTTCCTAGCAGGTAAAAAGTCCCCTTAGGGTGTCATGGCTCTTTTTTCAGAGATGCTTGGCTCTGTTCCTCAAAGGGTTAAATAAGTGGCTCTCAACCAACAGTGGCCATCACAATCATTTGGAATATCCTTTTTTATTTTATTTTTTTAAGTTATGACCAGTTTCATGCTGTGCCTTTTCATACCTACAGAATCATAAGCACCAAGGAAAGATTTGGGCACTATGATTTTTTTTCTAAAGCAGAGGCTTTATTATCTTATTTAATAATGTCAGCATATCAGGGATTTGCAAACTATGGCCCACGGGCCAAATCCAGCTCACCACTTATTTTTGTATGGCCCATGAGCTCAACATGGTATTTACAGATGAACATTTGCAATTGACTTGATGATGAGAAACATTTTGAACTCTATTTAAGCTAAATGTTATCCTTCCTCTATAAAAAATTCTGTTCTTCTGATTAGTCGATCTGTATTTCAAAAAATTGTACTCCTTGGAAAAGATACTCCGAGTGGTTGTACTGACCACTCTTGCCTGAGAACCAGTTCTTTAACCCCTGGATGAACCAAGCCAAGCATCTCTGAAAAGAGCCATGAAACCCTGATTTTCACCTGCTAGGAATAGAATACCTGTATCTCAAAAACTTAACTGTATTTTGAATTTTGTCAAGAAAAAATTGTGGAAATTTGTCTTCTCTCTTGTTTTACAAGTACCTGTATAATATCATTGATTTGACTTTTGCCTCCTGGCCTGCAAAACCTAAAATATTTACCAACCTGTCCTTTACAAGAAAAAGCTTGCCAACTCTTTCAGTGTGTCATTGTTTTTTTATTGGGGTACATTCCCTTTTATGAATTCTAGAAATCATTAAAGGGTTTTCTGTTGTAAAAGTAATATATTCTCCTTATAACATTCAAATTTATGGAAGTATATGAAGTAAAAAATGATTGGTCTCATTCCCCAGTGTTAGCACTTAAGAGTTTGTAATGTATCTCTGTCCAGACTTTGCCACGTACTAGCTGTGAGACCTTAGTTAACCTCTCTAAGCCTCTCAAATTCTCCATCTGTAAAACAGTGATAATAACCATTCGTACCCAACAGAATTGTTGCATAGATAATTTGAGATAATTCATGTGAACTGCTCAGCACGTTGCCTGGTGTGCAGTTAATGCCTAATGATTTGTAACTAATTACATTTTCTTCTTCCTTTTTAGTTTATATGCAAACATAAGTTTGGGGTTTTATTAAAGGAGGAATATGATTTTTTTTTTTTTTAACAATAAAGTTCCAGAGGTGATTCTGATGTGCACACACTTAAGAGCTGAAGTAAATACTGGGAAGTAATTATAGAAGGGATTTCTATTTGGGGGCCAGAATTGCCTTCCATTGTCTAGCACAAACCAGGGAAAAGGAGAAGGTAATGGTTTTCTTCAGCGAAACTGTAGGGTAGTATAAAATTCACACAAGTAAATGTTATTTCTGTTTTCCAGGTCTACAACTCGAACAAAGACAGCCAGAGCGAAGGGAGTAAGTGTATTGCTTGGATACTTTTCTACAGGTGGGGGTGGGTCTGGGCCTGGAGAAGTTGCTATTCTGGGGAAGAACCACCAGGAGGTGCTGTGGGCATGTTGGGTCGCCCCATTCCCCCAGTGCAGCCGAGCTACTACTGCTCCAGTTTACAGCGTCAGTGACTCCAGGACGGTCAGTGAGCCTGACTGGCAAGGCCGTGATGACATCTTGCACTGTATAACCCTTCACACTGTGCAAAGAATTTTTATGTACATTATCTCAGTTAATCCTTTGTTGTCTTAAGAATGTAGCTCCAGTCACCACTTAAAAGTCACTTAATCCGATAACACCCAGCTCCCCCAGCGCCCTGTCCTATGGGAAGCCAGAATTGACTTTGCCTCCCTCACAGTCTCGCTCCAAGGACTGGAGAGCCAGAACCATCTTAGTGATCGCTTAGTAACTAACTCTGTGTTCCTTGTTGCCACTTTGGGGAGTTAAGAGTGGAGACGAAGAACTCTGTAATAGTATTCCTCTTTCCTGGGAGTGACCCTGGGCGGCCTCTGTAGAATATACAGCACATTTCCCCTGCTACTGGCTCTGAGCACTCTGGTTAATCATGATTTCCAAGGGCACCTGTAACCTTGTAAAGATGATGGGATTAAAATGAAACCACTATTGCTAGAGTGTTTGGGCTGGTTATCTCCTTGGTGCACAGGGGAAAAAACAAATTCCTGCCACGTTGCTACCAGAGTACAAAGGAAATTCTGTCCCCTTACCTCAGATTTGCTTTGTAAGATCCACTTGGAAGAAAAATTCCAAGATAGCCCTACCGTGAATTCCCGTAGTGTCAGTAAAACAGTACCTCTTCGTGTGGACAAAAGGATGAGCTGTTTTTAGTGTGTGTGAAATCCATTATGGGACAGAGGTTTTCTTTCTTTCATTCCCTCCAAAATACAGATTCTACCAGAAGTTTTAAATAAAATATCAAGTAATTTGGAATGGTTGCTATTGGTAGGTTAAGAGGCCTTTAGGAGAGGAAAAAATGTTTCTTTTTTTTCCTTCAGGAATTGAACAAGGGGAAATTTTTTTCAAGTCAATATTCAAGGAAACAAGTCATTCCCGCCCCCACCCCCACCCCCGCCCTTGTCAGGTGGGATTGTTTTAGAATATCTGAAATCAGCTCTGGTTAACTTGGCCTAAAATAACAGTACAATAATAATAATAATAATAATAATAATAATAATAATAATAATAATAATAACAAAGGAATACAGAAGGCTTCAGTGTAACTCACAGTAAGGTAGGAAGACCTGAAGAACCAAGGCTTGAAAACAAACCAGTTCTGGAGACCCAGGGACCAATGAGAAAGGGTCTTCTGGATGATATTTGCAGGATGATAAAGCCCTTAAACTCTTTTTTAGTCCTTGCCTCACTCTTCTGAAGGACCAGATTCCCAGGAAAGATAACATCAAGGTGGTCTAGCTGTGGCCTACCCAGGGGAAGACAACACACCTTGATTGACGGTTTCAACAGTATTCATAAAATGGGAGCAGGGCGGTTTACCAAAGGGAGATCGCGGAAGCCACCGGGACAAGAGAGTATAGATGCCAAGCAGGCTGAAATGACAGATGCCCACACCATGCCCTAACCTGGGAGACACTTCTGTCATGAAGGACCCAGGAACTGTGGGGGACGAGATGCATATGAATGGAGAACCAGCCCCTGCTTCACCCCACACCAGAAGTTTACCTGTAACTTTTGACCTTATGAACCTTCTTCTCTCTCCTTGAGATAAGTGCCACTAGATTTGAAAGACAACCGTGACTCTTCTGGTGGCCAGTAGCAGCTGGTTGTACTGTTTTGTAAGGCCTCTGGGGCATATGTATCGGAAGCCTTTAAAATGTAAATATCCTGTGACCCAGCGATTTGTCCTAAAGAACAGGCTGGAGTGCAAAGATGGTTCTGTAAAAAAGTTCACTGGAGGGCTTCCCTGGTGGCGCAGTGGTTGAGAGTCCACCTGCCGATGCAGGGGACACGGGTTCGTGCCCTGGTCCGGGAAGATCCCACGTGCCGCGGAGCGGCTGGGCCCGTGAGCCATGGCTGCTGAGCCTGCGCGTCCGGAGCCTGTGCTCCACAATGGGAGAGGCCACAACAGTGAGAGGTCCGCATACCGCAAAAAAAAAAAAAAAAAAAAAAAAAAGTTCACTGGAGCATCGGTAATAATAGTGAAGAATTGGAGACAATCTAAATGTTCAATAGGAAGTCCATTAAAAATATCATAAAGTACTATGTAGCCTTCAGAAAGAACAAGAGAGATCTTGGTATATTTGCAGAAGTGGTATCCACAGTATACTGTTCGTTGAGTTTTTAAAAATTCAGGTTGTAGAATCATGCATTTATTAAAATAAATTAGTTGACTCATCTAGATACATTGATAGAAGAAAAGTCTGGAAATACATTTATCATTAAACTCTTACTCAGGATAGAGGGCAGATTATTGCGAGACACTGACCTTCTACTTTAAATATTCTGTGTACTTTGCATTGTCGACAAAGAGTATGTATTTTACAATACTGGCGATTAATAGGTAGCATTTATCGACTGCTTACTGTGTTTCAGTGTGTTTTATCCGCATTAGCTCATTTAAAGCTCACAGCACTGACTGAGGTAGGTGCCTTTGACCTACTTTGTAGATTAGGAAATTGAGGTTGGTGAACTCAGGAGATATGAGTTAATCTGAGTTCTGTCTGATTCTAACATCTGTGCTGTCAACCATGAGAATATTCTACTTCCCTAGGAAAAGAGCAATACAGAAAGTTCTATCTTGGGAAACATAGACACTTGCAACGTTTTGCTTTCGGCATCGCGTTATCCACAGGGTGCAGAGAGTTGGCTGCCTCGAGTCTCTGATGATTCTTCAATGGCTTATTACCCTTTCATTTAGGAAGTGGGAAAGAAAAATGTGTTAAACATATTGCCCACTTTTCCAGGAGTACTTTTGATAGAAACAGCTTTTCTAGGGTATTGCTATTCTTTTTTTTTTTTTTTTTAAATAAATTTATTTATCTTTGGCTGTGTTGGGTCTTTGTTGCTGCGCATGGGCTTTCTTTAGTTTTGCTAAGCTGGGGCTACTCTTCATTGCAGTGTGTGGGCTTCTCATTGCGGTGGCTTCTCTGTTGCGGAGCACGGGCTCTAGGCGCACAGGCTTCAGTAGTTGTGGCACACGGGCTTAGTTGCTCCGCGGCATGTGGGATCTTCCCGGACCAGGGCTCGAACCCACGTCCCCTGCATTGGCAGGTGGATTCTTCAACCACTGTGCCACCAGGGAAGTCCTGGGTATTACAATTCTAAAAGATGTTCTGTTCACTGATTTCCAAGCTGGCAAAACCAGAGGGCTGTTCTGGGTTGGTGCTTCCTCCCGTCCTTTGGCAGTAGGAACCCCTCTTCACATCACACAAGCCTTAGCTTTGCTTCCCCTCCCCTTCAGAGCGCTTGTCCCTTTCGTATTCCTCATGGCAGTGATTTGCAGTTTCACTGCGCTCGTCGCCACAGGTGGCGCTATTGCCCAGGGTCTGATTGTTCTGCAACTCTGTTTATATGACAGTCAAAACTTTTTTAAAGGTAAGAAGTCAATCTGATAGGAATTTAAGAGCGGGATATCACACTTTTCACCTTTAATAGCCATTTACAAATGTCTAGCATTTTCCTTTCTAGAAAATATTTTGGTGGGAATTTCATTGCCAACATTTTATCACAGAACCAGAATGTTTTCAAGAGACAGGTAGCAAAAGGGAATTCCGTTGGGGACATTTCTGAATTTGTTGCTTTTCTCTTGAAGTTTCTCTCAGGCCGTACAGTGCCTGTGGGGTATAAGACAGGGCCATAAATAATGTCTGGCAGCTGCTGGTATTTTCCAAGTGGCCCAGTTGCCAGGAGAGGATGGCAGCAGATAAATACATGCACATTTCTTTGCAGAGCCTTTTTCACCTCCTCTTTCTTCTCTGTTTGGATCTCAGGTACAGTGAGTGAAATAATCATAATCCCCAGTTTGTGGCACGTGATCGTCACAGGCCCCTCCCTTTCGCCCTTCATTCATTCACTTATTCATTCACTCACTCCCTTTTAGGTCTTTTCCCACCTCCTATTCCTGTCCTCCCCTTCACCGTTCTAATGTGTACCTTTAAAGTGTATTCTTGGACAATGAGTATCTTTTATCTCCCTGTGTTTTTGGTTGGTTTTTTTTTTTTTGCGGTACGCGGGTTGTGGCCTCTCCTGTTGCGGAACACAGGCTCCAGACGTGCAGGCTCAGTGGCCATGGCTCACGGGCTCAGCCGCACTGTGGCATGTGGGATCTTCCCGGACCGGGGCACGAACCCGTGTCCCCTGCATTGGCAGGCGGACTCTCAACAACTGCGCCACCAGGGAAGCCCTCCCTGTGTTTGTTTTTAAGTTACATAAATGTTTGTCTTGTTCTGTTTCCTACTGTGCCCCCTCAGCATTGTGTTAGGAACCGTCCATATTCCCCCGTCTGCCTCCAGACTGTGGCTTCCGTCTGCCGCACACTCCATGGTGTGTAACACTGTGCAGAGATGCACTCCACTCCGTGTGCCTCCCAGTCCTCATCACCACTAACAATACCACGAGGAACGTCTTTGTACATGTCCACCTGTGTGAGAATCTCTTTGGGGTTTACCCTCAAGGAGAGTTGCTGGTTAGCCAGAGGGTGTGTGTGTACTTAGTTTGAGGGAAGGCTGTCGCCTTGTGACCTAGACTGGCCTTTCCCCAGTCCTCCCAGCCCGACAAGAGTATTTCCCCATTCCTGCCAACTCTTCTCATTATATTCAGCTTTCTAATTTTTTGCCAGTCTAATAGATATAAAATGGTAGCTCATTGTTGTCTTAATTTGTATTTCTGTAATAATTAATATGTTTGAGTATCTCTTCATATGCCTGCTTACTGGGTGTCCTCTTCTGCTTTTTGCCTATTTGTGTCCTTTGCCCATTTTTCTATTGCAGTTACCTTTTTTTTTTTTTACTGCTGATTTGTAAAGTTCCTTCTGTATTCTAGATATTAGTTCCTTGTTAACTGTAGATATTATTTATTTATTTTTCGCTGTGTTGGGTCTTCGTTGCTGCGCGTGGGCTTTCTCTAGTTGCGGCAAGCGAGGGCTACTCTTCCGTGTGGTGCGCGGGCTTCTCGCTGCGGTGGCTTCTCTTGTTGTGGAGCACAGGTTCTAGGTGTGCAGGCTTCAGTAGTTGTGGCATGTGGGCTCAGTAGTTGTGGCTCACGAGCTCTAGAGCGCAGGCTCAGTAGTTGTGGCTCACGGGCCCAGCCGATCCGCGGCATGTGGGATCTTCCGGGACCAGGGCTTGAACCCGTGTCCCCTGCATTGGCAGGCGGACTCTCAACCACTGCGCCCCCAGGGAAGCCCAATTGTAGATATTTTAAATATATCTTCCCATTTTGCTATCTGACAATTAATATTATGTGTGATATCCTTCCTTGAGTATAAAGTCTTACTTTTTATATATTCAAAAAAAATTTTGCCTTCTGGTTTACGATTTTCAAGTTGTGTTTTGAAAAAGGCCTTTCTGACACATGTCACACAGATATGCACCTACATTTTCTTTTATGGGCTTCATGATTTTGTCTTTCACACTTTGGTTTCTAATCCAACTGATACCATTGTGTATGGTGTTTCATGAAGGTTCAGTTTTGTTTTTATCCACGTGAAAAGCTAGTTTTCCCAACAACATCTACCAAGCTATCCATTCTCACCCTCTTTGACTTGTGATACCAGCTTTATTGTGTATTAAGTTTGCACATCTGAGCTCTGTCTCTGAGCTCTTTATTTCTTTGGTCTGTCTGTTCTTGTGCTAATACCTCTCCAGTTTTAATATGATGACTTTGAGGCAGGTCTTGATATCTAGTAGTTTAAGTCTCCTCTCTTTACTCTCCTTTTTAAGGGTTGACATAGCTGACTGTGGACCTTTATCCTTTTATATAAATTCTAGCTTAAGTTTGATAAGTTCCTCAGAAATTTAAAATTTTCATTTTGGATTGCATTGAAGTGTACAGGTGAATTTGTAGAAAAATGACACTTTAAAAAATATTAGTAATGGTTTAATCATTGAATGTTGTTTCTCACAGTGTGCTTTACAAGTAACAAATATTTTTTTAAATGAAAAAAAATTTTATTGAAGTATAGTTGATTTACAGTGTTGTGTTAGTTTCAGGTGTACAGCAAATTGATTCGGTTATACATATATATTCTTTTTCAGATTCTTTTCCATTATAGGTTATTACTAGATACTGGATATAGTAGTCCCCTGTGCTGTTGCTTATCTATTTTATATATAGAAGTATCTGTTAATCACACTCCTAATTTATCCCTCCCCCACCTTTCCCCTTTGGTGACCATAATTTTGTTTTCTGTGTCTGTGAGTCTGT
Source organism: Lipotes vexillifer (assembly GCF_000442215.2). Lineage (NCBI taxonomy): Eukaryota > Metazoa > Chordata > Mammalia > Artiodactyla > Lipotidae > Lipotes > Lipotes vexillifer. The sequence continues at coordinate 839,151 of NW_006793908.1, forward strand.
TTCTGTTTTGTAAATAAATTCATTTGTATTATTTTTTAGATTCCACATATAAGTGATATAATATTTGTCTTTCTCTGTCTGATTTACTTCACTTAGTATGAGTCTGATAGTCTCTAGGTCCTTTCATGTTGCTGCAAATGACAGTATTTTTTATGGCTGAGTAATATTCCATTGTGTATATATATACTCCTTCTTTATCCATTCATCTGTCAGTTGACATTCAGGTTGCTTCCATGTCTTGGCTATTGTAAATAGTGCTGCTATGAACATTGGGGTTGCATGTATCTTTTCGAATTAGAGTTTTTGTCTTTTCCAGATATATGCCCAGGAGTGAGATTCCTGGATCATACGGTAACTCTATTTTTAGTTTTTTAAGGAGGCTCCATATTATTCTCCATAGTGGCTACACCAATTTACATTCCCACCGGTAGTGTAGGAGGGTTCCCTTTTCTCCACACTCTCTCCAGCATTTATTTTTTGTAGACCTTTCGATGATGGTCATTCTGACTGGTGTGAGGTTATATGTCATTGTAGTTTTGATTTGTATTTTCTCTAATAATTAATGGTGTGGAGCATCTTTTCATATGCCTGTTGGCTGTCTGTATGTCTTTTTAAAATTTTCTATTATTTATTTATTTTTATTATTTATTTATTTTATTTTATTTTTTACTTATTTTTTTTGCGGTACTCGGGCCTCTCACTGTTGTGGCCTCTCCCGTTGCGGAGCACAGGCTCCGGATGCACAGACTCAGCGGCCATGGCTCACGGGCCCAGCCGCTCCACGGCATGTGGGACCTTCCCAGACCGGGGCACGAACCCACCTCCCCTGCATCGGGGGGCGGACTCTCAACCACTGCGCCGCCAGGGAAGCCCTATTTTTATTTTTTATTTTTGGCTGCGTTGGGCCTTCGTTGCTGCACACGGGGGCTACTCTTTGTTGCAGTGCACAGGCTTCTCATTGCGGTGGCTTCTCTTGTTGCAGAGCACGGGCTCTAGGCGCACAGGCTTCAGTAGCTGCAGCTCGCGGGCTCTAGAGCACAGGCTCAGTAGTTGTGGCGCACGGGCTTAGTTGCTCCATGGCATATGGGATCTTCCCGGACCAGGGATCAAACCTGTGTCCCCTGCATTGGCAGGCAGATTCTTAACTGCTGCGCCACCAGAGAAGTCTCTGTCTGTATGTCTTGTTTGGAGAAATGTCTATTTAGAAATGTTCTAACTTCATTGGTTTACATACAGCTGGGAAAATTGACACTTTTATAATACTAAGTCACCTCCTCCAAGAGCTTTGAATGTCTTTCCATTTATTCAGACCTTTACTTTTCTGCCTAGAAGTCTTCTGTTTTCTTGGTTAGGTTAATCCCTACATACTAAATTCAAAAACCAATCTGCTATTTTTGGCAGTCGTATGAGCCGCTCAACCGTGGATCCGGCTGCCATCAGGAACTTTCCCTGGCTTTGTTCCTGGAATGTCAGGAATATACATCAGTGACACTGAGTTTTCTCTAGTTGGTCAAATTCTTACCCAGTAGTGGAGGGAAGGGAAAAGATGGGAGTAAGAACAGATAGAGAAGAAATTCTGGTTTGTTGCTTCCTAAGCTTCTTTACTGAGAAGGTGATCACACCAGTGTCAATCATTCTAAACAGCAAATGACTGTCATTGATTTTCCCCTTTATTATTACAAAGAACAGGACTCTTCCCTGGGCAGGGACCCCTCCTCTTCCCATCTTACCCTTTGCCACCTTAATGTGTATCTCCTGAGTCTGCGTGTCCTGTTTCTGGCTTTACGTTGGCTGCAGTTGTGAGATTTACTCTCCAAAGGCTCTATGAGAATTGGTTCATTCTCCTTTGAAATGAGCCCAGGTCAGAAGCAGAAGGGGGAGCTAGGAAGGGACCTATTCTCAGCCCCTCTGCTGTTGTCCTGTAGTCCCACCTGAGAGACAGTTGGGAAGCTGAGAACTTGTCAGAGAGGGTACACAGTCCGGTGCATGAGAGCAAGGGAAAGGCAGGCTTTTCTAGTGTGAGTTCGTCTTTACCAAGTTTGAAGTTTTAAATAATAAATGTCACCGCCAGCTTAGCTCTGAAAAGATTAGCTTGTTTACAGAAATGCTGCTCTTCTGCTGCTTTGCCAGGTGTTTGGAGACTGACAGACTGAGACAGGGAGGGATGTCTCCTAATCTTGGCTTCTAGCGCCACTTCCCTTACTGTGAGTATCAACTCGAATTCCATGGGTCAGTTGGGTCATTTAAAAGCAATATGCCCGAGTTGCCCTAGGTGTGCCTTGTCACACATTGTTGGCCCCAGCGGGCTTTTCAGAAGAATATTGCAGCCATTTTCTCTGCTTCCCACTCTTGTTGAACATGTTCTTTGCATCGACCTGAACCTCTCACTAGACTTAACTGTAGGAGTGCAGGCTTCATTCAACTAATACCTCTTGGAATTCTTAAGGGCCATGGCCCTGGGTGACATGAGTACTGAGGGGTGAGGACACCAACCAGCTTTACAGTTGCCTCTACCTTTAAGGAGTATATGGTCTGCTGATGAGGTTAAGACCCCTGGGAGATGATAGATCGATGGCCCATCACACGTGTGTGGGTGTTTAGTACCTGTGCTCTCTGCAGATGCACTCATGTGCAGACAGGTGCCCACAGGCAACTGGAATGGGCTTCAGTCTAGGCTAGAAAGGCTTGAAAAGTGCCCTCCCTTCTCTCCAGAAGAAGGAAATATAATTCTTCCTCTTTGCTTCCCAGTCTTAATTCCTTCATTCCTTCCAGTTTGTTTTTTATTTATTTTTTTATACAGCAGGTTCTTATTAGTTATCCATTTTGTACATATTTATTTTATTTTTAGCTGCATTGGTTCTTTGTTGCTGCGCTTGGGCTTTCTCTAGCTGCGGTGAGTAGGGGCCACTCTTCGTTGGGGTGCACGGGCTTCTCATTGCGGTGGCTTCTCTTGTCGCGAAGCACAGGCTCTAGAGCACAGGCTCAGCAGTTGTGGCACACAAGCTTAGTTGCTCCGCAGCATGTGTGATCTTCCCGGACCAGGGCTCGAACCTGTGTCCCCTGCATTGGCAGGTGGATTCTTAACCACAGTGCCACCAGGGCAGCCCAGTATATTTTCTTAATATAATCTCTCCTATGCATTTTTAAATAGCTGAGATTATTTTTTATGGTTTTCTTTTTAATTTAATTTAATTTATTTTTTATACAGCATGTTCTCAGTCATCCATTTTATACACATCAGTGTACACATGTCAATCCCAATCTCCCAGTTCATCACACCACCACCACGCCACGCCACTTTCTCCCCTTGGTGTCGGTACGTTTGTCCTCTACATCTGTGTCTCAATTTCTGCCCTGCAAACCGGTTCATCTGTACCATTTTTCTAGGTTCCACATATATGCGTTAATATACGATATTTGTTTTTCTCTTTCTGACTTACTTCACACTGTATGACAGTCTTTAGATCCATCCACGTCTCTACAAATGACCCAATTTCGTTACTTTGTATGGCTGAGTAATATTACATTGTATATAAGTACCACATCTTCTTTATCCATTCATCTGTCGATGGACATTTAGGTGGCTTCCATGACCTGCCTGTTGTAAATAGTGCTGCAGTGAACTTTGGGGTGCATGTGTCTTTTTGAATTATGGTTTTCTCTGGGTATATGCCCAGTCGTAGAATTGCTGGGTCATATGGTAACTCTATTTTTAGTTTTTTAAGGAACCTCCATACTGTTCTCCATAGTAGCTGTATCAATTTACATTCCCACCAAGAGTGCAAGAGGATTCTTTTTTCTCCACACCCTCTCCAGCATTTGTTGTTTGTAGATTTTCTGATGATGCCCATTCTAAATGGTGTGAGGTGATACCTCATTGTAGTTTTGATTTGCATTTCTCTAATAATTAATGATGTTGACCAGCCTTTCATGTGCTTCTTGGCCATCTGTTTGTCTTCTTTGGAGAAACGTCTATTTAAGTCTTCTGCCCATTTTTTGATTGGGTTGTTTGCTTTTTTAATATTGAGCTGCATGAGCTGTGTATATACTTTGGAGATTAATTCTTTGTCTGTTGATTTGTCTGCAAATATTTTCTCCCATTCTGAGGGTTGTCTTTTCGTCTTGTTTGTAGTTTCCTTTGCTTTGGAAAAGGTTTCAAGATTCACTAGGTCCGCTTTGTTTATTTTTATTTTTATTTCCATTACTCTAGGAGGTGGATCAAAAAAGATCTTGCTGTGATTTATGTCAAAGATTGTTCTTCCTATGTTTTCCTCTAAGAGTTTTATAGTGTCCAGTCTTAAATTTAGGTCTCTAATCCATTTTGAGTTTATTTTTGTGTATGGTGTTAGGGAGTGTTCTAATTTCATTCTTTTACATGTAGCTGTCCAGTTTTCCCAGCACCACTTATTGAAGAGCCTGTCTTTTCTCCATTGTATATGCTTGCCTCCTTTGTCATAGATTAGTTGACCACAGGTGTGTGGGTTTATCTCGGGGCTTTCAATCCTGTTCCATTGATCTATTTTTCTGTTTTTGTGCCATTACCATATTGTCTTGATTACTGTAGCTTTGTAGTATAGTCTGAAGTCAGGGAGTCTGATTCCTCCAGCTCTGTTTTTTTCCCTCAACACTGCTTTGGCTGTTCGGGGTCTTTTGTGTCTCCATACAAATTTAGAGATATCTTACTCTAGTTCTGTAAAAAATGCCATTAGTATTTGATAGGGATTGCATTGAATCTGTAGATTGCTTTGGATAGTATAGTCATTTTCACAATATTGATTCTTCCAATCCAAGAACATGGTACATCTCCCCATCTGTTGGTTACATCTTTAATTTCTTTCAGCAGTGCCTTATAGTTTTCTGCATACAGGTCTTTTGTCTCCCTACGTAGGTTTATTCCTAGGTATTTTATTCTTTTTGTTGCAATGGTAAATGGCAGTGTTTCCTTAATTTCCCTTTCAGATTTTTCATTCATTAGTGTATAGGAATGCAAGAGATTTCTGTGCATTAATTTTTGTATCCTGCAACTTTACCAGATTCATTGATTAGCTCTAGTAGTTTTGTGGTAGCATCTTTAGGATTCTGTATGTATAGTATCATGTCATCTGCAAACAGTGACAGTTTTACTTCTTCTTTTCCGATTTGTATTCCTTTTATTTCTTTTTCTTCTCTGTTTGCTGTGGCTAAGACTTCCAAAACTATGTTGAACTATGGCAAGAGTGGACATCCTTGTCTTGTTCCTGATCTTAGAGGAAATGCTTTCAGTTTTTCACCATTGAGAATATTTGTTGTGGGTTTATTATGTTGAGGTAGGCTCCCTCTATGCCCACTTTCTGGAGAGTTATTATCATAAATGGGTGTTGAATTTTGTCAAAAGCTTTTTCTGCATCTATTGAGATGATCATATGTTTTGGTTTTTTTTTAACATCTTTATTGGGGTATAATTGCTTTACAATGGTGTGTTAGTTTCTGCTTTATAACAGAGTGAATCAGTTATACATATACATATGTTCCCATATCTCTTCCCTCTTTGTCTCCCTCCCTCCCACCCTCCCTATCCCACCCCTCCAGACAGCCACAAAGAACCGAGCCGGTTTCCCTGTGCCATGCGGCTGCTTCCCACTGGCTATCTACCTTCCGTTTGTTAGTATATATATGTCCATGTCTCTCTCTCACCCTATCACACCTCACCCTTCCCCCTCCCCATATCCTCAAGTCTGTTCTCCAGTAGGTCTGTGTCTTTATCCTGTTTTACCCCTAGGTTCTTCATAACATTTTTTTTTCTTAAATTCCATATATATGTGTTAGCATACGGTATTTGTCCTTCTCTTTCTGACTTACTTCACTCTGTACACCTTTATCAAAGATAAGGTGACCATATGTGCGTGGGTTTATCTCTGGGCTTTCTATCCTATTCCATTGATCTATCTTTCTGTTTTTGTGCCAGTACCATACTGTCTTGATTACTGTAGCTTTGTAGTATAGTCTGAAGTCAGGCAGCCTGATTCCTCCAGCTCCATTTTTTGTTCTCAAGATTGCTTTGGCTATTCGGGGTCTTTTGTGTTTCCATACAAATTGTGAAATTTTTTGTTCTAGTTCTGTGAAAAATGCCAGTGGTAGTTTGATAGGGATTGCATTGAATCTATAGATTGCTTTGGGAAGTAGAGTCATTTTCACAATGTTGATTCTTCCAATCCAAGAACATGGTATATCTCTCCATCTATTTGTATCATCTTTAATTTCTTTCATCAGTGTCTTATAATTTTCTGCATACAGGTCTTTTGTCTCCTTAGGTAGGTTTATTCTTAGATATTTTATTCTTTTTATTGCAAGGTAAATGGGAGTGTTTTCTTGATTTCACTTTCAGATTTTTTTATCACTAGTATATAGCAATGCCAGAGATTTCTGTGCATCAATTTTGTATCCTGCTACTTTACCAAATTCATTGATTAGCTCTAGTAGTTTTCTGGTAGCATCTTTAGGATTCTCTATGTATAGTATCATGTCATCTGCAAACAGTGACAGCTTTACTTCTTCTTTTCCGATTTGGATTCCTTTTATTTCCTTTTCTTCTCTGATTGCTGTGGCTGAAACTTCCAAAACTATGTTGAATAAGAGTGGTGAGAATTGGCAGCCTTGTCTTGTTCCTGACCTTAGTGGAAATGCTTTCAGTTTTTCGCCACTGAGGATGATGTTGGCTGTGGGCTTGTCATATACGGCCTTTATTATATTGAGGAAAGTTCCCTCTACACCTACTTTCTGCAGGGTTTTTATCATAAATGGGTGTTGAATTTTGTCAAAAGCTTTCTCTGCATCTATTGAGATGATCATATGGTTTTTCTCCTTCAATTTGTTAATATGGTTAATCACATTGATAGATTTGCGTATATTGAAGAATCCTTGCATTCCTGGAATAAACCCCACTTGATCATGGTGTATGATCCTTTTAATGTGCTGTTGGATTCTGTTTGCTAGTATTTTGTTGAGGATTTTTGCATCTATGTTCATCAGTGATATTGGCCTGTAGTTTTCTTTCTTTGTGACATCCTTGTCTGGTTTTGGTATCAAGGTGATGGTGGCCTCGTAGAATGAGTTTGGGAGTGTTCCTCCCTCTGCTATATTTTGGAAGAGTTTGAGAAGAATAGGTGTTAGCTCTTCTCTAAATGTTTGATAGAATTCGCCTGTGAAGCCATCTGGTCCTGGGCTTTTGTTTGTTGGAAGATTTTTAATCACAGTTTCAATTTCAGTGTTTGTGATTGGTCTGTTCATATTTTCTATTTCTTCCTGATTCAGTCTTGGCAGTTTGTGCATTTCTAAGAATTTGTCCATTTCTTCCAGATTGTCCATTTTATTGGCATAGAGTTGCTTGTAGTAATCCCTCATGATTTTTTGTATTTCTGCAGTGTCAGTTGTTACTTCTCCTTTTTCATTTCTGATTCTATTGATTTGAGTCTTCTCCCTTTTTTTCTTGATGAGTCTGGCTAATGGTTTATCTATTTTGTTTATCTTCTCAAAGAACCAGCTTTTAGTTTTATTGATCTTTGCTATTGTTTCCTTCATTTCTTTTTCATTTATTTCTGATCTGATTTTTATGATTTCTTTCCTTCTGCTAACTCTGGGGTTTTTTTGTTCTTCTTTCTCTAATTGCTTGAGGTGCAAGGTTAGGTTGTTTATTCGAGATGTTTCCTGCTTCTTAAGGTGGGCTTGTATTGCTATAAACTTCCCTCTTCGAACTGCTTTTGCTGCACCCAGTAGGTTTTGGGTCGTCGTGTCTCCATTGTCATTTGTTTCTAGGTATTTTTTAATTTCCACTTTGATTTCTTCAGTGATCACTTCGTTATTCAGTAGTGTATTGTTTAGCCTCCATGTGTTTGTATTTTTTACAGGTTTTTCCCTATAATTGATATCTAGTCTCATGGCGTTGTGGTCGGAAAAGATACTTGATACAATTTCAATTTTCTTAAATTTACCAAGGCTTGATTTGTGACCCAAGATATGATCTATCCTGGAGAATGTTCCATGAGCACTTGAGAAAAATGTGTATTCTGTTGTTTTTGGATGGAGTGTCCTATAAATATCAAGTAAGTCCATCTTGTTTAATGTATCATTTAAAGCTTGTGTTTCCTTATTTATTTTCATTTTGGATGATCTGTCCATTGGTGAAAGTGGGGTGTTGAAGTTCCCTACTATGAATGTGTTACTATCCATGTCCCCTTTTATAGCTGCTAGTTTTTACCTTATGTATGGAGGTGCTCCTATGTTGGGTGCATAAATATTTACAATTGTTATATCTTCTTCTTGGATCGATCCCTTAATCATTATGTAGTGTCCTTCTTTGTCTCTTCTGATAGTCCTTATTTTAAAGTCTATTTTGTCTGATATGAGAATTGCTACTCCAGCTTTCTTTTGGTTTCCATTTGCATGGAATATCTTTTTCCATCCCCTTACTTTCAGTCTGTATGTGTCTCTAGGTCTGAAGTGGGTCTCTTGTAGACAGCATATATATGGGTCTTGTTTTTGTATCCATTCAGCCAATCTGTGTCTTTTGGTGGGAGCATTTAGTCCATTTACATTTAAGGTAATTATCGATATGTATGTTCCTATTCCCATTTTCTAAATTGTTTTGGGTTCGTTATTATAGGACTTTTCCTTCTCTTGTGTTTTTGTCTAGAGAAGTTCCTTTAGCATTTGTTGTAAAGCTGGTTTGGTGGTGCTGAACTCTCTCAGCTTTTGCTTGTCTGTAAAGGTTTTAATTTCTCCATCAAATCTGAATGAGATCCTTGCTGGGTAGAGTAATCTTGGTTGCAGGTTTTTCTCCTTCATCACTTTCAGTATGTCCTGCCACTCCCTTCTGGCTTGTAGAGTTTCTGCTGAGAGATCAGCTGTTAACCTTATGGGGATTCCCTTGTGTGTTATTTGTTGTTTTTCCCTTGCTGCTTTTAATATGCTTTCTTTGTATTTAGTTTTTGACAGTTTGATTAATATGTGTCTTGGCGTATTTCTCCTTGAATTTATCCTGTATGGGACTCTCTGTGCTTTATTTTGTTGAGGATTTTTGCATCTATATTCATCAGTGATATTGGTCTGTAATTTTCTTTTTTTGTGATATCTTTGTCTGGTTTTGGTATCAGGGTGATGGTGGCCTCATAGAATGAGTTTGGGAGTGTTCCTTCCTCCACAGTTTTTTAGAAGAATTTGAGAGGGATGGGTGTTAGCTCTTCTCTAACTGTTTGATGGAATTCACCTGTGAAGCCATCTGGTCCTGGACTTTTGTTTGTTGGAAGATTTTTAATCACAGTTTCAATTTCATTACTTGTGATTGGTCTGTTCATATTTTCTATTTCTTCCTGCTTGAGTCTTGGAAGGTTATACCTTTTTAAGAATTTGTCCAATTCTTCCAGGTTGTCCTTTTTTTTTTTTTTTTGTGGTATGCAGGCCTCTCACTGCTGTAGCCTCTCCCCGTTGCGGAGTGCAGGCTGACGGGCCATGGCTCACAGGCCTAGCCACTCCGCGGCATGTGGGATCTTCCCAGACCGGGGCACAAACCCATGTCCCCTGCATCGGCAGGCTGACTCTCAACCACTGCGCCACCACGGAAGCCCTAGGTTGTCCATTTTATTGGCATAGAGTTACTTGTAGTAGTGTTAGGATGCTTTGTATTTCTGCGTTGTCTGTTGTAACTTCTCCTTTTTCATTTGTAATTTTATTTATTTGAGTCCTCTCCCTCTCTTTCTTGATGCATCTGGCTAATGGTTAATCAATTTTGTTTATCTTCTCAAAGAATGAGCTTTTAGTTTTATTGATCCTTGCTATTGTTTTCTTTGTTTTTATTTCATTTATTTCTGCTCTGATCTTTATGATTTCTTTACTTCTGCTAACCTTGGGTTTTGTTCATTCTTCTTCCTCTAGTCCCTTTAGGTGTAAAGTTAGATTGTTTATTTGAGATTTTTCTTGTTTCTTGAGACAGGCTTGTATTGCTATAAACTTCTCTCTTGGAACTGCTTTTCCTGTATCCAGTACGTTTTGGATCGTCGTGTTTTCATTGTAATTTGTCTCTAGGTATTTTTTGATTTCCTCTTTGATTTCTTCAGTGATCTCTTGATTATTTAGTAATGTATTGTTTAGCCTCCATTTGTTTCTATTTCTTACAGATATTTTTCCTGTAATTGATATCTGCTCTTACAGTGTTGTGGTCTGAAAAGATACTTGATATGATTTGAATTTTGTTATATTTACCAAGGCTTGATCTGTGACACAAGCTATGATCTATCCTGGAGAATGTTCCATGAGCACTTGAGAAGAAGGTGCATTCTGTTGTTTTTGGATGGAATGTCCTATAATATCAATTAAGTCCATCTTGTTTAATGTATCAGTTAAACCTTGTGTTTCCTTATTTATTTTCATTTTGGCTGATATGTCTACTGGTGTAAGTGAGATGTTAAAGTCCCCCACTATTATTGTGTTACTGTCGATTTCCTTTTTTATAGATGTTAGCAGTTGTCTTATGTATTGAGGTGCTCCTATGTTGGGTGCATATATACTTATAATTGTTATACCTTCCTCTTGGATTGATCCCTTGATTATTATGTAATGTCCTTCCTTGTCTGTTGTAACATTCTTTATTTTAAAGTCTATTTTATCTGATATGAGTATTGCTACTCCGGCTTTCTTTTGATTTCCATTTGCATGGAATATCTTTTTCCATCCCCTCACTTTCAGTCTGTATGCGTCCCTAGATCTGAAGTGCTTCTCTTGTAGACAGCATATATATGGATCTTGTTTTTGTCTCCATTCAGCGAGCCTGTGTCTTTTGGTTGGAGCATTTAATCCATTCACGTTTAAGGTAGTTATCAATATGTCTGTTCCTATTACCATTTTCTCAATTGTTAAGGGTTTGTTTTTTAGGTTCTTTTCTTCTCTTGTGTTTCCCACTTAGAGAAGTTCCTTTAGCATTTGTTGTAGAGCTGTTTTGGTGGTGCTGAATTCTCTTAGCTTTTGCTTGTCTGTAAAGCTTTTGATTTCTCCGTCAAATCTGAATGAGATCCTTGCTGGGTAGAGTAATCTTGGTTGTAGGTTCTTCCCTTTCATCACTTTATATATGTCTTGCCACTCCCTTCTGGCTTGTACAGTTTCTGCTGACAAATCAGCTGTTAACCTTATGGACGTTCCCTTGTATTTTATTTGTCGTTTTTCCCTTGTTGCTTTCAATAATTTTTCTTTGTCTTTAATTTTTGTCGATTTGATTACTGTGTGTCTCGGTGTGTTTCTCCTTAGGTTTATCCTTCTGGGACTCTCTGCACCTCTTGGACTAGGGTGGCTATTTCCTTCCCCATGTTAGGGAAGTTTTCTACTATAATCGCTTCAAATGTTTTCTTGGGTCCTTTCTCTCTCTCTCCTCTTTCTGGGACCCCTATAATGCGAATGTTGTTGCGTTTAATGTTGTCCCAGAGGTCTCTTAGGCTGTCTTCATTTCTTTTCATTCTTTTTTCTTTATTCTGTTCCGTGGCAGTGAATTCCACCATTCTGTCTTCCAGGTCACTTATCCGTTCTTCTGCCTCAGTTATTCTGCTATTGATTCCTTCTAGTGTAGTTTTCATTTCAGTTATTGTATTGTTCATCTCTGATTTTTGTTCTTTAATTCTTCTAGGTCTTTGTTTAACATTTCTTGCATCTTCTCGATCTTTGCCTCCATTCTTTTTCTGAGGTCCTGGATCATCTTCACTATCATTATTCTGAATTCTTTTTCTGGAAGGGTGCCTATCTCCACTTCATGTAGTTGTTTTTCTGGGGTTTTATCTTGTTCCTTCATCTGGTACATAGCCCTCTGCCTTTTCATCTTGTCTGTCTTTCTGTGAATGTGGTTTTTGTTCCACAGGCTGCAGGATTGTAGTTCTTCTTGCTTCTTCTGTCTGCCCTCTGGTGGATGAGGCTATCGAAGAGGCTTGTCCCTTCCAGTTTGTTTTTAACCTAGTACTTTGGCAGTAATCCTTTGTATTTGCATAATGCTCAAGAACCCACTGCAGTTTGCCAACTTGTCATTCACAGTGGCAGTGAGGGGAAGAGCAGTGATAGAAGAACATTTGCAAAGTTGGAAGAAGGATTAGTTATCTGTAGGGTGCGGACATTGAATCTCTGAACCTCATTCCTAAGGGAGTTGACAATGTACTTTTGCTTATTATAAAAATATTATGAACTCATTGTGGAATATTAAGGAAATTGTAAGGATTTTCAAAAATTCAATAAAACTCATCTATAATGTCATCCCCAGAGATACTTCTTTTCTCCTTGCCTTTTTTTCGTGATGTCTTCTATTTATTTTGCGAATGTCAATATGTATTTTGACTTAATTGACATTATACTGAATATGCTGTTGCGATTCTGCTTTTAAAAATTCTCAAGCATTTTCCCAGTTGATGAAAGCTGTTTATAATTTTTATTTGTAATGGTTGTTGAATGCTGTGTCATAATTTTACATCCTAAGTTTTTGAACCATTTCCTGTCAGTGGTCTTGAATGTCCTTTGCAGAGTTGTTCTTTTACCAGTGACATCAGGGTGAGCATCCTTGTGCATCAGTCTTTGTGCATATTTCAGGTTATTTCCTGTGGGAAGGTCCTGCTGGCTGGACTGGGAGAGCTTTTGTCTCCGTGAAGGGTACTGTTTGAATGGTGCAGATTATCGTGTGGGTCCACTGGCCGTGGAACTGCAGGTCAGTGCTGGGCCTCTCTGAGCTTCTGTTTCATCGTCTGTAAATGGGGATAAATCACAGCCCCTACCTCAGAGCCTTGCTGTGAGGATAACAGCTCAGCACATTATCTGGCATATTAGTGAATAAGTGCGTAATTACCGTTGTTGCTATCCTCATTGTTATCTGGTCACGCCTCTCCCATATGAGGAGGAAGAGCACACTGGATTGGCTGACGTGCTTCTGAGTGGAGCGGGGGAGGAGAACGAAGGGCAGCAGCCAACACCTGTGCTGATTTGGGCTTTGGTGCCTTATGTTAATTCACTGAATCCTCACGCCTGTATTTTTCAGAGTGGGGTGTGTGCCCTGCTGTTGACACCCAAGATCATTTTGGATAGGACTGGACAAACATTTTCAGTTGCCATGTAAATTTATATATTTATTTAATGTGTATTGGTGGCGAGGGACACAAGTGAACATACCCCCGCCCTCCACCCCAGTTTTCTAAATGTTACTGCTTAGCGCCAGGGGTCGGCTTTTCCAGGAAAGGGCCAGATTTTCAGATGTGCGGTACTGTTTAACTCTGCTATGGTGGTGTGAATGCGGCCGCAGACAGTACGGAGACGAAGGGGGTGGCTCTATTTACAAAACAGGCAGTGGTGAAGTTGGCCCATGGGCTATAAGTTTGTTAACCCTTCGTGTAATACAAAAATAGGTTTTTAAGTATTAGCCTATTCAAGACAGCATGAGGTTATGGCAGGGAGCTTGAGTGTGGTACATGGATGGGTACCGTTTGCAGAAGTGCTTTTCACAAGTGAGTTGCAAGTGAGCAAACAAGCTTGAAGAAGTCAAGGTACCAGCGTTGGGAAGTAGTGGAGCTGATGTTCAAACCAGAGTCTGCCTGATTGCCAACATCATTTCCCCCACTATTCTTGATGTGCATGAGATCTTTGCTCTGCCATGCCATCTGTCCTTGTGTGGCCAACCCCTTGGGGCTGGAAGGAGTTTCATCATCAGTCTCCAATACCTAACCCACCTGGCTCTTTGAGGGGCCATCCCGTGTTCCCTCTTAGTGAGCCTCCTATTGAGAGCCATCTGTTGCTCCTCACATGTCACACGTGATGCTGGGAGAGCCAGAGTCACATGTTTCAGTGACTCGAGCTTCCTAGGTACAGGACTGTAACATGACCCACTGCTCTCCCATGGGCCTTTGACAACACAACCAAAGCTGCTTTATATGTTGTTTCTGTTGCACATGCTCGTTCTTTCGGCCGTTATTCAGGTCAGACTCTCTGATGGTGCTGGGTCAAGGCTTTTCTTTTTTCATGAGGACAAGATTGAGCACTGGGGGAGCAGATGGGAAGGGCATCATTACCTTTGCTCTGCTTGCCCATTGCCCTGCCTGTGGTTTCTGCATTCCCTTCATCTCTCTGCCTCAGCTTCCCTTGATCTGTAAAACAGAAAAAGAGATTGAGTCTTAAAGCTCACATGGGAAGGCTTGATGGGATCACATGGGTCACTCTTTTTAAAATGTTCTGAAGCCTTCAGCCATCGCTAAAAGTCCAGCAGTCTCATGAAAGCAGCGAAGGGCAGGAAAGAGGCTTTTCTTTTGCCTTTTGCTTCCAGTTGCCTTCAGTCTTTTGCTGTGAGAACACCCACAGTTGAGAGGCCGGGGAAGGCAGCCACGGGTAACCAGGATCCCTATGGGATCAGAGCCATCCAGCGGCTGCCAGGTCTCCACTGGTCGGTGCCTTATAAATAGAACATTTCCCCTCTTAAACCTGGGAAGGATAGACGGCATTAGTGGGCATGGCAGCCTGGCCTCCTGTGCGCTGGCCCATGAGGCAGTCAGCTGAGGGCACCTTCCCCTCCAGGTTTTTTTCCGCGCCTGCCAGGCCAGGCTGATAGAAGACAGGTGCTCACTCCTTCCCTGGCCTGTGTTCCCTTCCCACTGCCCCCAGCCCCTCTCGGCCCTTCTTTCTCCTTTCCCCTCCATGGCAGGTTTCCGTCACCACCACTTTCGTCTCCTGAGCCAGAGTCAGGGGAGATGGCCTCATTCTATCTCCCCAGGTGCTGACCCCCTGCACCCTGCTTTTCCTTATGAGTTGTGTGCACGGCACAGCTGGTTGCTGTGGCCCTTGTGGCGTGGCAGCACCCCAGCTTGAGTGTGGTGGGGTCTAGCAAGAGAGGAAGGAGAAGGAACGGGTTGTTGTCTCAGAGATACTATTCTTTGGGTTCCTGGCCCTTTTGTTGGGTGACACCCCATCCCCCAAGGACATGGCTGACTGTGGTGCTCCTCAGAGTTACCTGGACAGTCAGGAGCCTTTCTGCTTGTCCTAGAGGACACTTCACAAATCCATCCTCTCCTCAGCCAACTTTAGACTGACAGATGCAGCCAGTGTGTGACCTTGCTGTGGCCTAACATCCCCTTCCTCTCAGTGGTGTGGGCTCTGGACAGACAGCAGGCTGCCGCCTGGCAGGTGCCAGCTGCCCCTTGGCATCCCAGTTTGGGCTTCAGCCAAGCAACAGTGAGAAGGTCCCTGGTGACATCTTTAACTCTTAAAGCACAGTGTAAGGGCTGTTGAGACAGAGACTGAAAGATTTTCCCCACTGCCACCAAGTGCAGGCTCTTGATTAATGATATCATTAATGGTAAACATTATCATTAGCACATACTATGTAGGGGGCAATGTGCTCAGTGTCTGACCTACATTATATTATTTGATCTTTGGAAGAACCCTATGAGGCAGATGGTAGTATTGACCCCATTTTCAGATGAGAAAACTGAGGCTTCATCCTAAGTGCAAACTTGTGGTTACTCAAGATCATTCCTTCCGACCCTAATCAGTGTTCAGAGTGTGAAACTCCCATTCAACATGTAGGATTTAGTGGAGGCTATCAAGTACTGTTGCCCACAGCAGAGGGGTGTGGGGGAACAGTGAGTAATGGTTGGGAACCTTGGCTCTAGAGTATTATTACACGCATGCGTTGGAATCCCAGCCTCGTGGCCTGCTGAGTGTGTGGCCTTGGGAAATTAATTTCTCCAGGCCTCGGTTTCTTTATCTGTAAAATGAGGATAGTTTTACTGCCTACAGCATTGGTTTGTTGAGAGGATCAAATGGGGTTAGAATGGAAATTCTTAAGTCAGTGGTGCCTGGTATTCTAAGCAGTCATTAAATGTTGGCCTCTGTTGTTATTATCAATAACATCATCGTTATCCGAAACCAGAGGCTATTTTTATAAAAGCCTGACACTGGACAGTTTCTTTTAGAGTTCCTCAGAGTGCCTTCACAGACATTGCTTTATTTGATTTCTATCATGCCTGATCTTCGAGATGAGGAAAAGGGTCAGAGAGGTGATGTATGCCCATGCCATACAACTTCACGGTGACTCCAGGTGCAATTCTTAGGCCTCAGATTCTGAATGGCATCTCTCTCCCTTTTATTGCCTCAGAGTTTGTTGTGATCAAAAAATAGCTAAAGTGTTCCTAGGGCAGATAAGATGGGAGGACGGTTAGGGAGAGGCCGGAAAGGGATCTAGCTGGACAGAGGCAATTGGTTTTCCACTTGAAACACTTCCACCTTCGGAAAGCTGGCGGTGATCTCTGTTGGTTGAGAAATCAGTGCACAGCCACCCAGACCTCAAGGCAGAAAGGAATTGAGGCCACTGGACTGTAATTCATTCTCAGATGTCCAGAGTCCCAGGTAGGCGACAAACGGTCCCGATTAAGATGGTTCGCATTACCCAGGCTTGTGTGAAGCTGTGCTCCTTCGCTGCTATCCTGATTAGGAATTTTAAGGGGGACTAGGAGATTGCAGATGTAAAAGCGCACAAGGAAACAGTCCTCCCTACCCCACCCCTCCAAGCTGATCTGCAGGCCTCAGCCTGTACTGTGCAAGAGCCCAGACACAGCCACTTTGGCTGCCTGTGTCTGGCTGAGAACTGGAACAATTTACAGCTGTCTTTGAGCCTCCGTTGACTCAGGCTGAGAGCTGGCAGGTTTATTCCGTGCCAGGCAGGGGTTTCATCTCGTCTCCTGCTACCTATTTTACTTGCTTTACTCTCTGTCCCTCTCAGCTTATTTTGTCTTTATGTGTGTCCCCAGAAACCATGAAAAAGAAGATAGGTTCTTGTGTATGTGGTTAGCTAGGGAAGAAAATTCTGATTGGTGGCATTCATGCGTAGAGGCCCGGGGGATGAATGAGATCCCTGTCAGTCCTGTTGGTCTTGTGCTTCCCCCTGCAGAGCCCCTGAACTCTAGAAGTTACCAGTGTTCAGCCAGCGGCTCCCCATTGATGTTCCTAGAGTGTGACTAGACTTCTTTACCTATTGATTTCTGGTGTCTCTGCTGGTGAAAATGTGGGTTGTATTTGTTGCTTCATTCAGGAAATGTGTACTGAAGCTACAGTAAAGCTGTCAGGCAAGGACTTTATCTGCCTTGTTGAGAGAAGCAGACAGCAAACAGTAAGCAAGCAAACAAAGGGAGGCTTCCAGGTGGAGAGAAGGGCCATGGAGTAAGAGCAAAGGAATAGAGAGTAACAAGGGAAGGGTGGCTATTTTATTTTATTTTAAATTTATTTTTAATTGAAGTATACTTGATTTACAGTGTTGTGTTAATTTCTGCTGTACAGCAAAGTGGCTCAGTTATACATATATGTATATATACATTCTTTTAAAAATCTTTTCCATTATGGTTTATCCCAGGATATTGAGCATCGTTCCCTGTGCTATACAGTAGGACCTTGTTGTTCATCCATTCCATATGTAATAGTATGTATCTACTCATCCCAAACTCCCAGTCCATCCCTCCCCTGAAGGGTGGCTATTTTAGGTACCAGGAGCAGAGGAGGCCTCCCCCAAGAGGTGACATTTGAGGAGAAACCTGAACAAGCAGAGGGAGGGTGGCCTGTCAGGAGCTGGCAGAGGAACCAGCACGTACAAAGGCCCCCGCGGCAGAGGGGATGAACTAGCAGTGTTCAAGGAGTATCAGGAAGGACCCTTGTGACTGGATTGGCAGAGGCCAGAGGGAGAGTGGTCAGGTAGGCTGGACCATGTGAGGCTGTGGTCAGGAGATAGGATTGTGTTGTAAGTGTCATGAAAAGTCCCTGGAGAGTTGTGATCAGGCGAGTGACATGAGCCAATGTATATTTTTGAAAGATGATTCTGGCTGCTGGCAGAGAATAAACTGAAGGGGCAAAAGGAGAAACAGTTGAGAGGCCATTGGAGCAGTCCAGGCAAAAGATGATGGTGGCTTGGACCAAGGTATTAGCAATGGACATGGTGAAAAGTAGTTGGATTCTAGGTGTAAGTTATTACTGATGGGACTGGCTAACAGGTTGGATATGGGGTGTGAAAGACAGCAAGGAATCAAGGATGACTACTGAAATAGGACAGCTTGCTGGTAGAATGTGGTACCCTCCCGTCTTGTCCTTTCAGCTAAGTTGAAGGTGGTGTGTGGTACAAGTTAGGACAGTAGTTCCCAAGTGTGTTGTTTGTCACCTTCATTATTTTTTTAACATATACATATGCCACCTGTAATATTATTTACTTACTATTTTTTTAAAATCAATTCACTCTTTTTAGACTACATTTATTTAAAAAACAGATCATGCTTTGTGTGATAAACCAATAAATTTATAATGCTTATTAAAATAAGTGTATAACTATCGCAAATATTTATTTGTGAACTACTTAGAATCATTTCATATACCCCAATGGCACAAGCCAACATTACATTTTGAGGTACATAGCACTGGTGAATCATTATTATCAGATGGGGACTGTGGAATAGATATTACCCATTAATTAATAGTCAGTAATCATTTGTATCTGTCTTTAGTGATAATAGTTTTAATTGCTTGGTGTACAGTACAGTGTTATCCCGTGTGATTCTCACACCTACTGAAGCATAGCCTCTGGGAGGGCACCCAGAATCTGCATTGCAACAAGCATGCCCCTGAGTCTGTGGTCCACTAGATTTGAAAACTGCTACTGGAGTAGAAAGGGCAGAATCCAGAAAATGTGACCCCAGCCCCAGTCCTTTTCTGACTAATTATGTGAACTTCAGCGGAAGAGCAGGGAGTAGAAGAGGATGAGCCCTGGAGTCAGCCCAAGTTAGAATCCTGGTTCCACCACTCACTGACGCCATACACATAGAAGTTCCTTAGCCTTGTTTGAGCCAGGGTTTCCTGCCTACAAAATAGGGATGGTGATGATGATGATATGATGCAATTAAGTGCTTAGCCCAGAGCAACGCTGTGTGCTCAGTAAGTGTTACTACTGCCATCATCATTGTTCGTACCACTTTAACATCGTGAGCCTGGCTTTTCTCATCATAAAAACTTAACAGATATACTGGAAAAATCAAGTAAGCTATAATTTATTAACTTATTCCATAAACGGTAATATATTGTCCTTCATCATACTTATTTGTGTTGGAAACACAGCAAGAAGTTATTAGTAAGAATAGTGATAATAGGTACCCCATGGGATTATTGTAAGGTTAACATGAACTTGGGTATGAAGAGTTTTTCATCAACTGGAAAGTTTGTTTCAAATATTATGATGTACTGTAGTTACTACATCCTAATATTGTAGTACTGGTAATGACCATTTTTGAGTATCAAGTAAGTCTCAGTTGCTGTGCATTTCATTTGACCTTCGCAACACCTAGGTGAGTTATCCCGACCACACAGGTGAGGAAGGTGAAGCTTTTCGCCTAAGATCATATCCAGCCAGAGGTGGCAGAGGCCGGATTCTAAGCCAGGTCTGTCTGGCTTTAGAGCTCATTGTTCTTTTTCCAGTACATATACCACTTCTGTCTGTGTGACTTCAGTTAGTACTAAAGTTCATTCGTATTCCCTGAGTACCTCGCTGGGGAACAGAGTATAGGGCAGTTGGCAGTGGAATGGGATGGGACACAGGATTGGGGAGCTGATCTGGGATTAAAAACTGGCTCTGGGTAATTGCCAAAGTAGAGAACTCACACCTTTCCTGGGCCCACTGGAAGCTTCATGAGGATGGTTTCCCAGGGGCCACAGCCAGGGAGCCCTGGCAACTCTGGGGCTTCACATGCTGAGGAGAAAGAGTGTGAGCCCCTCTGAGTGTGTGAGCCAATTGGAAATCTCTTCTCCAGATGGGATTTTGTATTCAGTTCAATGTGGGTGTTTTTCTTCATGGCTTTTAATGATGCTGAAATGGATTAAATTCAGAATGAGCGAGGCAGGCCAAGCTTTAAAGAGCAAATCACGTAGGGAAATTGAGTAAATTTCTGTGGTGAGAACATGCCCCAGGAACTGTCCATAAAATGGTGGGCCGCTATCAGCACCTCCAGACAACCTCCTGTATCCATCCACATTAAAAGCTCAGCAGTGACTTCCTTTACGTCTCAGTTCTCTTGTTTTTATTTCTAGCAAATTCCATTTCTCCCATAAAAAACACTTGAAAGGTGGTTTTTTGATCAAAGGAAAGTTGAATAAATTTCCTAGGGGAGTTTTTCAGACTAGGAAACACTTGTCGAATACCAGCTTTAGCAAAGTGGTAATTCCATCTAATTCATGCTGAGCCTAATTCAGGTAGGTCACCTCCTCTCCTTTTGAGGAGAGGTCTGAGGTCTGTTAGAATTTCTGGGATGCACATATGGGGTAACTTTGGGCATATCCCAAAGCATCATTTTTTCAGACTATATGTCCATCAGTCAACCTATGTTATGGAAAGGTCTCTTCTATTCAGAATGGGTGATTTGGCCACTTGTTGCCTAGTTCCTGGGTGTTGTGAATATTAAGGATTTGGAGATAGGCAACAGCAGGTCAGTAATTTTTAGCAGAGGGGCTCCTGGGCCTGAAGAGTGGGTAGCACAAAATTCTAGGGGGGGAATGCTCTTGTCTTCTAGAGCTTTCTCCATGCTCAGGCCTATCTGACTGTTTAGATGGCTCAGTTAGTATGACATGAAAAGAAGTAGGCAGCCTAGTTTCATACCACATGCAGCACAGTGATAGTGATGCCTCAGTGGGCAAGCAAAAGATTTCTAAAAGTGTCCAGGAAACCTAAACTTGGTTTTATCTCTTCTATTCCATGTCTTGGCTTGCACAGCTTTCGTTTTTCCCTTCTCTAGGACTGATTCTTGGGGCTGTACTGCTTGGTGGTAATACCTCTTTGTACTGATACAAGAAGGAAGGAAGCGGTTAGATTAAGCCATTCATTTCTTTATTTAACCTATATATCCATACAAAAGATGGAATAGCTGAGGACCAGAAGCTTACTTAACTCATCTACTTTCATAGGGTGTACATCAGTTGAAGTTTGAAAGGTAATTTTGACTCTAAGACACTGCCCCTCAGCAACTCTTCCTGCCATTCAGTCACCAATTTACCTGTCCTTGCATCCAAAATGAAAAATTACACCAAATGAAAAGTTACAGGCTTCCACTTCATTTCTAGCACTATAGGGGACAGTGAAAGACAGCGATATAGTAGTGAATAAAATAAATAAGTAAAGTTATACATGGACCATTGCCTTTATGAACGCATATCTAGTTTGGTAGACAGACAGTTTTTGCAGGATCATACCATTTATTCATTCATTCATTCATACCATACCATTGCAGCTTGTGGGATCTTAGTTCCCCAACCAGGGATTGAACCTGGGCCCTTGGCAGTGAAAGCACAGAGTTCTAACCACTGGGCTGCCAGGGAATTCCCAGCATTATACTAATACAGGTAAACCTGTAATTGTGCGGCATACTCTGAAGGAGACGTTGATGGCATTATATCCAAGTGCATGATAGAGGCATTAATCTAGGTGGAGGGGTCAGAGAGGCTTTTTTGAGGAGATGATACTTGATGGGGGAGACCTGAGAATTCTGAGTTATTTGGGCCAAGGGGCTCCCAGGTGAAATCCACAGCTTGTGCAAAGGCTGAGGAGAAAGCGTAGTCAGTTGGATACTCGGAGAGGAAGCCAGTGTGGTTGGGATGCTGAGACATAGGGGAGGGACTGAGATGAGGCTGGGGCCAGACCATGCAGGGCTGTGTGGGCCATGTTAAGGGCTGGGGTTATCGTCCCAAGAGCAGTGGGGTGTCACTGAGTGTTTAAGCAGAGAGGTGATGTGGTCTGGTTTTGTCAAGGTAATGGGTGCTGCGGGGGTGGAGGGCAGCTTGGAGGGGGCCAGAGGAGGTGTGAAGAGACCAGTTAGGAGGGCCTTGTAACCATCCTGGTAGCAGATGACCAGGACCTGGTCCAGGACCAGGGTGGGTGTGGTGAAGGCAGAGAGAACTAGATAAAATTGAGACTCAGTAGGAGGTAAAATTGAGGTGATAATTTGGATATGGGGGGTAAGAAAGAAGGGGAGTTGCTGAGGCTTAGGCTCATGATTTTGTTGGAGTTCTCACCCTCTACTATCACCTACATACCTCTTTTGTTGTTTGTTTGTTTGTTTTGTTTTTTTTAAAGGCCAGGCAGTGTCAGATGAGGTAGTGTGAGGTACTAGAAGCTACAGAGCAGGGCATTGAAGGTTATGCTAAAATCCTGTCTGTACCTGGCCCACCAGCCTCCTTCTTTTAAACAATTTGAACCTTACAGTATGTTGTTGCTTTAAAACAACAGTAAAACAGTCAGTTCCTGAATTTAACCTGCCTCCTTCCTCTCTGAGTTCATACCCTGGGCATGATAAGCATAAGCCCCATAAGGCCTGCCAGGCATCCTCCTCCCACTTCAGCCCTAATATTCTCCAGGTTGGCTGAGAGTCAAACCACCTGTCTCGTGCCCTCCTGTTCTCCAGAGAGCTTTGAGAAAATAGGTTTGTGTGACCCTGGCCCTTTCCTTTCTCTAAAAGCAGACAAATAACGCTTCAAAAGTTGACATGACTGTTAAGAGGATGACCCTTTTCTAACTTGGTGGGTCAACCTGGGTGTTTGGTGCGAGCTCTGTGAACATTCATTATACGGCAACTGTTTGGCCTGCACCGTGCGTAAACCTGGACAGAGGTGAACTCGAGGGTGAGTCAGGAAGGTAAGCTGGTCCAAGCCTTAACTGCCAGACGGTGAGTGTCAGGCCTGGGAGCCACCGGCCCTGCAACAATTCATCAGCAGTCAAATTAAGGGAATAATGCAAGTAGATATTTAATGAGAGATTATTTCTGGAGATTATAAGGATACAGCAATTGCAAATAAATCCCTGACCTTTTCTGAGCCTGGGCTCTGTAAAAGAGCTGAATCACCTGCTTGAAGGGATTAAGGACAGCCGCTTCCATCTGGCGGGCTGCTCAGACTTTTTCTGTCATTAGCAAACTCTGCTTGGTGGTGATGGTGTTCTAAACCTTTTAGTGGAAACTGGATTTTCCAAGTAGGAGATCTCAATTAACTTAGATTATGTACCTGCTGGACAGAGATCAGGACTAATGATCTGGTTATGGATGCACTGTAGTCCCTATCACATCAGTGGTACTCGGTACATGTTAAATAAGAAAGCAGTTGTTCATCATTAGTAACCTAATCATAACA